>NC_047158.1:22522319-22692319 GCF_009819705.1 Hippoglossus hippoglossus | reverse complement strand
CGTTAACCGTGAATCTACAAGAGAGCAGTGTGAGTTCAGTGTTTCTTCAGGTGACAGCCTGCAACAATACATAATAGATAAAGTCCCTGTGTCACATGTGCTTTCAGCTGCAGCTCAGCTGAATTATTCACCGACACAGATCTGCACTCCCATGAGAAGAAGAGTCGACAGGCGGCTCCTCTCTGCTGCAGCTGCTCGTTCACATCAGGGAACTTCTTCACTGTTACCGGCAAACACACAAATACTACAGATTTCTATTTATACTGATCGTTCGCTCACTTAAACTGTGTGAGATCAAAATAAATAATTAATGATATAAACATATATCATTAATTATTGATGTATGATATAAGTACAAAATAAAAAAAACAATATTATTGTATACAATTACAAAAAAGACTATACAAATATTGTATCTAAAATGTGTTGTACTGTAAGTTTTATTTATGTCAATATGTCAATTATAGATTTTTCTTTGTTCTCATAAAAATATCTGTATGTTTGTATGTTTGCGTTTCTGTATTTTTGAATTTTGTGTTTTTGTATTCCTGTGTTTCTGTCTGAGCAGCTTTAAAAGGTTTTTATAAAATGATCATCTTCTAAACTTTGAATGAACATAAAGATTTACTGTGTTTACATGTCTGCAGTTTATCTTCCGGTCACAGGACGCAGCCAATCAGCGGCGTGAAAACACATGACGTCAGAGTGTGGGACATGAATAAAGCGCGTGTTGAGATACGTCGGATAACCGCGGAGGGGCGGAGTCGACAGCATCGACTGGAGCTGTTCTACTCCACTCACCGGGAGAGTCCCTGATACACAAAACAAGCACACCATGAGTTTAAACGAGTCCCATGCGGAGCCAATCAGCGCTCGTGTAGTGGTCTGTGTCTGCGGAGTTGACCAATGAGCGTCGCTCTGCTCTTTGTTGTTGGTGATGACAGCAGAACGTTGTTGATGCTGAGACTCAGAGACTCAGACTGAAGCTCCGGAGCCCCCCCCCGGTCAGTGTCCCGTCAGTGTCCCGTCAGTGTCCCGCTCGCTGCGCACATCATGTCTGTGAACATGGACGAGCTGCGGCACCAGGTGATGATCAACCAGTTCGTCCTGACCGCGGGTTGCGCCGCGGACCAGGCGAAGCAGCTGCTCCAGGCGGCCCACTGGCAGTTCGAGGTGAGTCCGTCCTCTGGGGCTCCGGCCCGGCTGCGGCTCGCGGCCCGCCCCGCTGGGGACGAGCCGCGGGCGGGTTCTCACGGAGCCCGGTGCGGTTCCTTCAGCTCCATCCACCATGCGCTCCTGGAGCTAACGTTAGCTTAGCACCGAGGGCTGCTCCGGGTCTGTTTACATCCTCCGGGTCCCCGGGAGTCTTCCGCCCGGCGGCGGCGGCTCGGGCTCGGCCTGTCCGCGAGCCGCCGGCCGCCGGGTCTCATGTAAAGTGTTTAGTTGTGTTCACATCCCCGCAGAGTTTAAAGCGCAGGTTCCTGCTGCGCTCACACAACTCAGGGAAACATTCATAATAATACATATGAATTACATTAGCATCAGCAGCACGAGACCGTTAAAGTCATAATAAACCTACAGTGTAAACACAAGATGGACGACGAGGCTTCACTTCCTCCAGAATGAAGCCAAAACACCTCAGAGAGGAAGAAGCTGCCATCTTGTGGTGGTGACGACATTTGAAGTCAGAGTCTGTGAAGTCAAGGTCAAATACATGGGGTCGACCAATCAGGACTCAGTGTCAGCTGTCAATCATGACGTCTCTTACAGCTGATGATAATTTAGTGAACATACAGTGTGATTGACTCGGTCAGGCTCCACCCCCTGATTCTCCACATATGGTCACTTCTGGTTTCAAAAAACCAAGATGGCGCTGGAGAAAATGTGAAACTGTGGCTTCAAAGCATCAGCTCACAAACCAACGGGTTGTTGGGACACTTCTCTGTCAGAGACGATGTCTGTCCCAACGTCTCCACTGGGACGGAGCCGCCATCTCCTCGGTTTTTACAGGAGACAAACTGACACTGATCCTCTTCTCCTCAGTTATTTATAGAACAGTTCAGATGCTTCATCCTTCCAGCTGTTCTCCTCCTTGTCATTAAAGCCGAGACGATTGGACGGATGAATCCGTTTCATACATGGAGACGTTACCTCAGACTCTGGGAGGTTGATGGACAATAAGTGGCTGATCGATTGGAAGAAACATGAAATAAACCGGCGACTTGTTCTGATCGCAGCTTCTCATCCGTGACACTAAACTGGAGCTTTTTAAACGTTCTCTGATGAAGTGAGATTCAGGAACACGTCACTGCTGTCTGACATCAAGCAGACAAAAGAATGAATCTATTAGCTCATCAATGGATCAGTGTGAAAACGGCGAGGGTGGAGGTTGTTGTGTTGCGTTCAGGGACTTGAGCTGAGAGGTGCAGGATTTTGATCAGAGCCGTGACTTGTTGTTGGGGGGGGGGGTGTTTTGACTTCCATCACAGCCCAGTGGTTAATATCAAAGATTCTCTGTGAGATGAGCTTCTTGTCTGTGTCGTAAGCTGAGACGTTGTTGTGTCCCTGCAGTGACTCACTCCCCTCGTTACCTGGACGCTGTTGATTCAGGCTGAGAGGACGACGCTCGTCACTCGACAGGAAAACACAGATACCATTTCAAACTGGTTCTGCGTCTGTGAGACGAGCTGTTAAACATTACTCTGGTTGGAATTTGATTCTTCCTGTTTCCTCAAATGTGTCATCACAAGCGAGGGTTTGATTACAGGCCCTTAAAGATGGAGAGTAGCATAAAGTAATCAGTTAGTCATTCTGGTGACTTGTATTATTGAGTCATCGCGGCAGCGTGAAGACAACAAGCTGTGATCAGACCTGGTTGAGTTGTGACATTAACCACTGATTCAGGACGTTTCATACAGATGACGTTCTCCACCGAGTTGTTTCCTCTCTGTGACAGTGTTTGTGTTTACAGGAAATGTGAGTGGACAGACGAGACACTGGTGAGTGACGCTCATCAAACCGTCCTGCAGAACAAACCGAGCGGAGACAAAGAGCAGTGTGGATTCTGTGGCTCTTCACACAATAGCTGCGAGGAGCTTTCACACTTTGATATGTGTGTCACGTTGTACGGCACATTCCTGCGCTGCCGCTGCTGTTGTCAAACAACCAGCCTGTGGGGGGGGGGGGGGACCACTGCATTCACTGAGGCTCTTGAGAGAGAGAGGCCGCCAGTGAAGGGAAATGGAGGCGATGCTGAGCAGTAAAACAAGCCCCCCCCTGCCCTGTCTGATCTGAGGCTTTGTTTTCATTTGAAACACATCAGCTCTGCTTCAGATCCGGAGAAGTTTGTAACCGTGCTGGTTCTGTTCTGGTTTGAAAACTCTTTATTCTGGACGAACAGAAACTGAGATGTTTGGAAACGATCACGCTCACAACCTCTTGCTGATTGGGTTGTTGGTCATGACGTAGGCTTCTCTGATTGGTCCGGCTCCTGTCACATGACCTCCTTCAGGCAGAAAACCACCAGAGTAGAAACAACACGGAGAATCAAGTACAAGTGTCACGACCTTGTTGTCTTTGCTGTTGTTCATTTAAATTCTGTATTATACAGATGTTTACATGTGGAGGAGACCAGATGTTATTCCTCTGTTTACACCAGCACACGCCCACCCAGTGTTTGTGAGGGGTCATGTGATCTGTACTTTCAGGCGTTGATGGACATGGATAGTTTGGTTAGAAAACGTGTTGTATGTTATGAATGTTAGAACACGTTGATCACATGGTGTGAACAGGAGGCAGGTTTGTCTCGTGATAAACTTTACGAACGAGGAACCACGGTGTTAAAACTAAGAGCAGGAGCGACGACGACCTTGTGAGCTTCTATTGATTATGATTTAGATTTATTGATGAATTATTACCCATGAAATATCCTAAAAGATCGCAAACAGTGTGTCTCAGTCTCCGAGAGCCGGAGGTGATCTCATGTTGTCGACCTCGGACCCGTCACTAACATGAATCAGGCTGGAATGTGTTTGGACTGGCTGCTATCAGCCGCTTTCTGTCTGGCAGGTCATGAAGTGTGTTTTCCTTCACGCTGGCGTGAGGAACTGAACAAGGAGCCGACTTGTTTCCTTGTTTGCTCAGAGAGGGTTAGGCCACGAAAAGCTGCTGTTCACATCTTTATCAAGTCTCTGATTATTGTCTTCGTCTCCACCTCCAGCAGGAGGCTTCATGTTGTCTGCTTCCCTCTGTAAACGGAGGGAAACACCACAAATTCATCACTGCTGAATGTTGTTTGGTTTCAATCAAATCAAAGTGTAAGTGTTCCCTCGTCTCTGTGTCTCTCCAGACGGCCCTGAGCTCCTTCTTCCAGGAGGCGAACATCCCCAGTCACCACCACCAGATGGTAAGTGCATGAACCAGTAAAGAGGAGACTCCAGACGTGTGTTAAACAGAAGCTGATCCTCTGGACGGTGGGCGGATGCACCCGCTGACCTGCTGGACTCAACCCGGGGGTTTAAAGGGACAGTTCACTGAAAGATTCCCTCAGTATCTGCTCACCACTGTGATGGGGGGGGGGTAAACTGTGTTAGAGCAGAAACTCAACTGAAGTTACGAAGTGTTTTAGACCTAAAGCCCCTGAAGGCTTCCTACGGGGTGCGTTCACGGACCCTGGGAAGTCTCAGTTTCTGTTCAGACCAAAACACAACCTCAAAGTTTTCAAACTAAAACCAGACCAGTTTATACAAGTCTCTGATTCAGAGGCTGGAAAACTCCACCAGGCGTAACCATAGCAACAGGGAAGGGTTTTAAACGTAGTGTTGATGGCGGCTCAGTGAAAAACCTGTTTGTTCATCTTTGATTAAAGGCTCATTATTGCTGCATCACTGGTTCTGTCTCTGTAACACTGAGCCAACATGGCTGCACGGGGGGGGGGGGAGCAGCTGCCTCTTGCTTCACTCCTCTGCAGCCTTGTTCAGTCCTGTTCTGCACAGCCTCCAGCCAGATGATGTCATCGCACTGCACCCAAAATAATAACAAACCCCGGCTGCCTCCGCCTCTCACACACTCTCCCCCCCCCCCCCCCCCCGAGCTACAACACACTCCTCCCAGAGCGAGAGAGAGACACGTACACTAAACAAGAGCAGGAGGACAAGCTGCAGACTGGAAACATGGCTGCTGCACACATCCTGAAACACACACACACACACACACACACACACACACACACACACACACACACACACACACACACACACACTCTTAACCGTGGTTTCAGTCCAATTGAAGTGAGAAGACAGTTTCCTGCTCTGAAGCTGAATGAGCTCATCTGTAGTTTCAGACCGTTTCTCAGCTCCTGTGTGAAGTGATGAAGTCTGATGATCAAACTAAAGAAACTCAAAGTGCAGTTCTCTAAGTGACAGAACAACCACAACATGCTGAGTCTTGCTGGACTTGAAGGCTTCATCCACACGACCACATTTCAGTTTGGAAACATCTGTGTTGCCAGGTTCCGCCTCGTGTCAAAGGCCAATCACAGACTAGACGCTGTCGCTCTCGTGGAGTTTTCCTCTGAACAGAAACTGAGATGATTCTCGTGTTTAGATCCTGTCGAACTTCAACCTGTTTTATAATGAAAAGACAACGTGTCACTGCCTGGAACACGAGATCTTTAACATCAGGAAGCAGCTCAACGCTCAGATGGTTTGTTCCAGGTCGTCAGCAGGACAGAGAACCGGTTCTGTGTTGTTGTTAAAGCATGAGGGTCATGTGTGTAGTGTGTGTAGTGTGTGTAGTGTGTGTCAGTCATTCTTCCCCTGTGGCCTGACGGAGTCATGAGACGTCTTATTGTTTATAAAGTACGTACAGATCTGATGTGAACACCGGCGCCCCCTGGAGGGGAGGAGCAGGAACACACTGTCGGCCCTCGTGTTAGACTCCGTTTATCACTTTTTACTGAAATCTGAGTTTCTCCTCACTTTCATCTAATTCTGTTTAAAATACTTCTCAGTAATTTATACTTAAAATATAAAAATCATCTTCAACACTGAAAATAATGATAAAAAACAAGAGGATTAAAATACAAACTGTTATAAAGGAAACATGAAGCAGCGAGAAACAACCTGTGTGTGTGTGTCTGGAAGTGACTTGATCACAACTTGATCTAAATATACACCCCCCCCCCCCCCCCCCCCCCCCCCCCCCCCCCCCCCCCCCCCCCCCCCCCCCCCCCGCACAGCTGAGCGGACCCTCTATTTCTGTGTGTGTGTCGGGGGGTTGTTGTTTATTCTCTTGATTCAAGTTCTATATATTTGGTTGTATTGTGTGTTTTGTTTTTTTATATATAATTACTTATAAAAGTTCATGGTCATGATGACGATGTGTTTTTGCGACAAGTATCAAAGTAAATCGGACTTTTGATCAAGTAAATAAACAAGCGTCTCGTCTTAACCTGAAGAATCTTTCTGCCGTTTTCTTCCCACAGATGTGTACGCCCAGAAACACTCCCGCCACGCCACCGAACTTCCCCGACGCCATCACCATGTTCTCCAAACTACGAGCGTCTGAGTGCGGCCCCAGCGTCGGCAGCGGCCCCTCCCAGGCGTCCATGGCCTGCTCCCCCCCGGCCCCCTCTTCCACGTCGGGGTTTGGCTCCTTCTGGGCTTCGTCGCCGCCCGGCCACCAGCCGGCCTGGCTGCCGCCCTCGTCGCCCACCGGCCACCACATGCACCACCACCACTACCACATGCAACAGACTCCCATGTGGCCCCCGGTGTCTCAGCCCAGCGGCTCCCAGCAGCCCCCTGTCGTATCTGCACTCCACGGTCAGAGATGAGACTGTGGGGGGGGGGCAGGACGGGCGGTGGGGTCACATGGCGACAAAAGATTCTGTTTGGGGAGCAGGAGATGGGGAGGGGGGGGGTTTCATGTGTGAAGAAGACGAAGATCCTGCTTCTTCTTCTCCTGAGGAAACTGAAGACGAACAGTTTGTCTCCTGCGTCTTCATCGTGTCCACGTTGACCAGCAGGTCACCGACAACCTAAAGACTCAAACGTGTCCGTGTGGATGAAGCTGGAGAAAAACACCATGAATGATGGATGAATTTGGTAAAAGGACAAAACGCGCAATAATTTGATGATTTGGAAAATGCCACATTCCCCGTGTGGTTCTTTTCTCGTCCTGCTGGTGACCGAGCAGGAGCTGGGTTCTAATCCTCCAGCTTCAGTGATGGATTTCAGTTCCATAACGAGAGGCCGTCACCAGACAAGACACACGTTCACCTGCGTAGAGACGATTGAGCCGTGGACGGGGGTTCACCGTGTTTCTGTCTGTGCAGCGGTTCGATGCCGACTCAGTGATTTTCCACACAACCTTTTCAGACGCTCAACCACTCCTACCTCTGTCTGAATGGGAGAGGCCCCACACGCTCTGAATGTATTCACAGTCGGGATCAGAGGGTTTAGACGAGTCCAAACTGAACTAAAGACGGACGCTCGGGTAAAATCCGTCTCCTCAGACCTGAATGATTGTTCAGATCCACAAACCAACCTGAGACTCTTCTGTTCTCTTTCTCTCTTTTATAATTAACATAAAACATTTTTAAAAATCACCTGTAGATTAGTGTCAAGTTTTAATTGTGAAAAACAAAACGTCACCTCATGTCGGGAAGAGACGGGATTCAGATCCAGAAGGTTTCGTTTTTCACACTTTCACAGACAATCAACCTTCTCCTGTGTTTCTATTGTTTTTATTGTCCAGCAGGTTGGTTCCAGCTCGTCGGGCTGGGTGAGCTGCGACATGTTGAGCTCCAGCACGTGATGAGGTCATATTTTAACGTGTGACGCAGAAATTATCCAAACTTACTTTAATGGAAAAATCTGCCCCGAAGAAAAAGCAGCCGTGTGACGGGTTTGACTTTTCTGGGTTCATTTAGGTTTTTGTGAATTTGTCTGAATAAATCAGATTAACGTTAGAGAACAGGTGACGACGTGTTGATGTTCCTCCTCTTTGGGATTTACTGTCTTTAAACGCTACGTACGTGGTTTTTTAATCGGCCCATTTCTCGATTCATCGACTCATTTTGTTTGTAAAACCTCAGAGAAATAGTGTTGAGAACAGATTTCTTCAGTTTACTCAGTTCAGACGTAACCATCAAATGTTTGGATTGAAATGATTATCGAGACTTAATTCATCAGACAGATTACTGCAGCAAATCTGACAAACGGCTGCAGACTCGAAGATCACGTGACGATACTGAAATAAAGGAGAAATGTCTGATTTTAGTAACAACATTGTTATGATCCTTTAAATCCAGATGTCTTCTCATGGCTGTGAGCTGAGGGCAGATGTTTCCTTTAAATCAAACAGGCTAACGTGTTGAATGTTCGTCCGTCCTGACGCGTTCGCTGTCAGCGGCGGGTTCAGGTCTTTGTGGACGTCCTGTCAGCTGGAGGCCGGACACAGTTTGAGTCTCAAACATCCTGAGTTTTTACAAATGATCTTTAAGACACTTTTTCTCCATTCAGGATTTTGTTCTTATCACTTGGACGATATTTCAGAAACTCACTCTGTTGTGATCCATGACTCTTTTATAGAGATTTCTCTCGAGTTCATTTCTTCTGCTGAGATTTGTATTTATATGTTTAATAAAACAAGGTATGATCTACTTCCTGTGGCGTCGGGTGTTTTTACTGGAAGAGCAAACGGTTGAGAGGCACTTGTGGTTTTACTCGTTACTGAAGGTTGAGGAAGGAAGTGGTTGTTGAGCTGTTTGTCACCTCGTCCCAACGGGACTCGAAGAGCAAGTGTTGAGTTAAAGTGAGTTAAAGACATTTGTCTTCATGTCTGAACAGTGGGAGGAAGCTGACGTGTGTTTCTGTCCATTTACCAAAATATAAATTGAGAAAATGGCACCAGCGCCTATAAAAAATAAATAATATCATAAAATAATATACTGCAGAACATTTTAAGGTTGTAAATATTATTTCACATTTTATTCACAAATAGTCAAATTATAAGAAATTTTTATTTCTTATAATTTTCCAACGATTTTTATCACCAAATGATTTTGAAGCCTTTTCTTTGAAACCCTCCGAGGGGCTGTAAATGAATTAAACAGAAGCTTATTAGCTGCCAACACTTCTGTGCTTTTACTTGAGTTCTGTATTTTATTGAGTAACGTTAGAGTAACGTTACTCTAACGTTAGAGTAACGTCTGAGGGTTTCATCTGTATCTGTGGCTTTTAATCTTCATGATTTTCTAATGTTAAGTCTTAATCTGAAAGTTTCTAGTCGTCATTTAAACGTTGAGAATTCTCACCAGAGAGAATCTGATCTCCCAGAAGCAGAATGAGAACATTGACGCCACAGAAATAGACTCAACATAAAAGTGAATTCTTCAATGACAGGAAACACTTTGTTCCTTCCTCCTCTGTGACGACTTCTGCTTTCAGCCTCACTCACGCCCCCGCGACCTTCCTGCTGCTGGTGCTGTGAACAGGATGTGAACGTCGTAGCTTGTGTTGTGTTTCCCTGCGTTACGCAACCTCCAGGTTTACTGGCCCCACAACAGCTCTGATGTTTATGGATCAGTGTCTCTGCTGCAGCTCAACACATCAACTACCTCAAGAATAAATGTGATAAATAGATTTTATAGAGTTGTGTTTGGCTTTTAATTGAATGAAAACATGTTCTGGCAACTTAAACTCTGAATGAAATATGTTTCATGCATTATGATTAAAAATCCTCTGGAGCAACAGGACGTGATACAATTTACACTCAACTTTATTAAATTACAAATTATTATTTTTATTTTTAACAATATTCAAAGTGGCTGATCACAGAAGTTAAAAAAACTAAATGTGTGTTTCCACAACGAACCAAGCTCAATAAAGTAAAGCCTGTTACCTCCAGTAGGTGGCGTCCTACCTACAGAAGTTCCTTACACAGGTGAAACAGTACAGACTCAGTGTCGCCCCCTACAGGTCGCCCTGCTTGTTGTCTGCAGCCTCTGAGCTTCTCGGTGCTGTGATGGAGCTCTGAGACGAGCAGCCCAGAGTCGACAGCCGCCAATCACGAGTCGAGCTGCTGGAGGCTGGACGCACAGAGGACAATATTTTAATAATATCGACAGTATTCATAGATTTTTAATATTCTAAGAGTAATGAGATTTTATAAATATTATTTTGAACCAATGGGATCAATGTTGATACGTTGATCAAATGACAAACCAGTGAAACCAAATCAAATCTACTTGGATTGTTTTGGGGTTTGGTCCAAGTTCCACCTGCTAACATGGAGGAGGAGGGTTCATGACCTATACTGCAGCCAGCCACCAGGGGGAGATGAAAACACTTTGGATTCACTTATGGGAGCCGTCATGTCGTCTTTATTTACAGTCTGTGATACAACAATGTGTATAGTGATACTTTATACTTGAGTTTTACTACCAACAAATACTCTTCATAGCTCTAATTAAAATCCTTATAAGTCATCAAACGCTGTGTGTCTGTGTGAGTCTCACCTGAGCGGCTCCTGACACTGTGAGGTGCTGTGTTGTCTCCTCCCTCTGGAGAAGCAGCAGCTTTGTGTGACGGTGAACTTTTGGTTCTGTCTCTCGTCTTCAGACCTTCAGCGACAGAAACGTTCAAACATCAACAGCAGAAAGTGACGAATAACAACATCAGGTCCGATCAGGTGTGAAACCACTTTTCACTTAAACCTTCGTCACAGAGCTTCTGGACCAAATGTGAAGTGTGTGGATCTGATTTCTTCAGTTTGAAGTTCTGAGCTTTGTGAACCTCTTCATATTGGAACTCGTTGAGTTGGATGTTTTGTAGCCTCGATGTTTCAGGATGTTTTTCCTGCTTGATGAGGTTTACAGACATTTACCGTCTCTGGTGGAGATCCTAGGGAGTTTAGTTTCTGTGCTTCTGATGTTTGGGCCGTTCAGGCGTCCTCTGTAAATGTGTCCGTCCATTCCAAGGATGTCCACCTCCTCCGACTGACCGTCAGGACACACACAGACAGACACAGACACACAAACAAACAAACAAACAGAATCCATTTAGAGAGTAGACTTTCACAGGTCACAGGTTGTGTCCTCACTCACTGTGTGTGTCTGTGTGTGTGTCTGTACACTGGAACTACACGTCACCACCTGAATCCCACCGTCCACCTCCGGCTGGCTGTGGTGCTTCATGGTCGGCAGGCCGCTGCGGCGCTGGTGGGCCGCGGTGACGGTGTGACTGCCCCCGCAGCTCCGCGACATGGTCACGTGACTGTAGTCCGTCGTCTCTGTGAAGCGCTCGCTGCTCGGCCAGAGAGAAACATCCAGACGTGAGAAGAGAGAAACTAAAGTCACATTCAAATATGAACTGTTATATACTTCTGTTCCTCTGAGAACTTCCTGTGTGTTTATGTGACCTTTCTTTTCCCTGAGTCTCATTTTGCTGCAGTTTCTACTCATCATCATTAAAGTGTTATTTTAGAGTTTGACTGTAAATAAAGTCACGTCTCCACTTCCTGCAGAAATGAAGCTAAAACATCTGGGATACAGACGCTGGGGAATCGAGGTCGTACAGAAACAAGCGCTCCTGGAACTGAGAGTCAGTCTCAGCTGTCAATCATCACGTCTCAGCCCCTTTTGATATCATCATTAACTAAATCAAACCAGAGCTGCAGCGTCTCTACTGAGCTGAAGCTAACATGAGGCTAACAGCGACAGACGCTACCACTTGAGAAAGTGTGAGGTTGCCCTTTGACCTCAGGATGGCGTCGCGGCTGCTGATCCTGTATCAGCGTTTCCCTTGTCTCTGCATCACAGTGAATCTCTCCTGCTCTTCATCTTACCAAAGGTCTTCATCAATAAGAATTCACAAACAATAGGACACATTTCTTTGAGCTGAAAACATAAACATGTCATTTTACTTTTTCTCATTAGTCATCATGGTGTTTAATGTATTTAAATACTATTAGATTTTCTTACTTGCACTACCAGTTTAAATAAAGTCCTTAACAAAGAAGACTGAGACTCTGGTGCCTCCTGCTGGTGAAGAGATCTCACCTCCTGTAGTGCTGTCGAACCTGCTCCAGGGCGTAGACAGTGAACGGCCGGATGGACTTGTGTGAGGGGAAGGCTGGAGTGGAGGGCAGCGTCACCACGTACCTGTGACACACACACAGACACACACACACACACACAGCTCAGTGATAGGTGAGGCTGCTCAGCTCCTCTACACACTGAACTCTGACCAGGTGCAGTCTGGACTCACGGTCCGGGCGTGTGCTTGACGACAGGTCGGTCACAGGAGAGGCAGTGAAATCTGTCCACAAGTTGTCTGGAACAAAACACAAACATCACTGTGTAGTTGTTGTTTTCCACATGATGAAATATTGTGTGTCGGTACCAGATGAATCCCGCATTACTGGAAACTGGTAGTAAACACAAAGAGACTCGTACTTCCTGATGCCGGCAGCGTCGTCGTGTTCTGGAGCTCCCTGAGTCTGCAGCTTCTCGTGGATGTTCTTCCATCGATCCTCCAGCTGCTTCTTCACAGAGTCCAACTCGATCCTGTTGAGCTGTGGTGAGAGCAGAGGCCGGACATCATCCCAGACCATAATAACAACACAGCTCATTTCTACAGACCTGTGAGGTCCCTGACCGGGGATCTCTACCTTGTGCTCCATCTCAGTGGAGAGTTTGTCCACGACCTTGTGCCAGTCCTGCTCCTGCCCCGTCACTTTGTGCAGCAGCTCGTGGAACATGGTGTTCAGCTGCTCCGTCACAGAGTCAAACTGCAGACGACTCACTTTGTTGTCCAGAGCACATCTGTCAGCTGTCTTCAGGTGAGAAGACACACAACGACAAGTTTACACCAGAAGAAACAACCCACAACAAACGTGACCCCAGAGACAAAGATTCCTTTTCATGGCTGATGTCATCTGTTCAATTCACAGTGAATGTTTGATCTCTACCAACCAAAGTATTAATAACCTGGATATGAACTGACCGTATTTGAATGGGTGATGATTCAAAATGATTGGGAAACACAGATATTCTGAGTGAGTGGATCAAAACTGTGTTAACATATTTTCAGTGTCAATATTAAAACCAATACCTTGTTTTAAGTAATAAAACGTAACGACTGATTATCTGATCAGTTATTACACATGTATCATCGTGGTCTGGCTGTGAAGTGGAACATGAAGGCTCAGTAGAGACAGTGTGTTCACCTCGATGTGGCTCTGCATCTGTCGGCTGTCCTCCTGCAGACTCCTGGTGGTTTCCTGCAGGTTCTCACACTCGGCCTGAAGCTGAAGCATCGTGGTCTTCACGTCGGTCACCAGCTCCTCGCTCTGACACACACACACACACACTGTACGTCTGTCTCTGCAGGGACACTCTCACATGATGTCTTCCCTTTCACTCGAGTGTTCCTCTAAAAGCTGAGGTATAAAACCTGTTTTCAGACGTGCTCTCTCTCCCGGTGGCGTTAGTTAGAAACCTCATCAACACGTCCACTCGCTCATTCTTCTCATTTTCTCACATGGACTCACTCTGACATTTTACTAGGAGGCTGCAGATCCCGAAAATGTCCAGAGACACTATTTGGCTGCCTCACTTTTCTTTCACTCACCTTCTCCTGGTCACTCTTCAGGCTGCTTATCAAAGCTGTTTGCTGGTTCAGTTGATCCATCAGGTTTTTAGACACATCCTGAAAACCTAAATAAAACAACAAACCATTTAAACAAACATATAATATGTCAAATGTAATTTAACTGAAACAGTTGAAATGATGAATTGATGGAAACAAACAAGAAGAAAGAATTAAAAACAGTTTGAAGATCAAACATTGATGTAAATAGTGAAGCAGCTGCAGGAAAAGCTCCTCAGGTCACGACCTGCACATCTGGAGTCAAACGGTATGAAATGTCCTGAGGTCCAGAACGACTTTAAGAGTCAATAATCAGATCTAAAAGTTTACTCTAAGATGTAAAAGCAGATATTCTCTGTCTGCTGCGATTGGCCGAGCTGTCATTTATGTAAACAGCAGACTCGGGTTTTCTTTACCTTTGTTGGTGATGGCGTCCCTGAGCGGAGTGAGCTGTGTCTGGTCCACCTTTCCCTCCTCCAGCGCCGCCACACGAGCTTCCAGCCGGTTGAACTTCTCCTTCAGTCTGACGGCGTTCCTCAGAGCCTCCACCGTGTCTGAGTACAGCTCCAGGTTTCTGGACTTCCAGGATGTTGATGTGTTCTGCTGAGGCGGCGCCGACAGGACCGACGAGCTCCCTGTGATTGGCCGGGTGCTCGACTCTTCCTGGAAGATGTCTCCAGAAATCCCAGGAGAACGAGGAGCTGCCTTCCTGACAGTGTCGTTGACGGAGCGAGGGGAGGAGGAGGTGCTGCGGTCGGAGGTGAGGTTGATGTTGGGGGGTGTGTGTGCGGGTTCGACCGCCTCATCAACAACACGCTCCTGTAAAAAAGAAGAAATAACGAGACTTAACCACTGATTCACATTGAGTTCATAGATTTTGGTGCTAGTGAGTCTCAGTCAAACAAATAATCTCAAATCTGAACATTACACGTCTGTGGAGGGACCTTAACAGAGGATTACTCAGAAAGTACCCAGTATAAGTACTTCAAAGTATTTATGGCAGTACTCTAACAAGTACTCTAACAACTGTTTAGATCATCAGACTCACTTATTGTACTTTCAACTTCCTAAAGAGAAAACGTGGGTTTAATTTCACTTTTTATTCTCCCTCGCTGGCAGTAGCCTCAGCAGAGGGTCATGTGGTTTTTCAGGTTCCATCAGCTCCACTCTTGTTGATGTGATATCTCTGGAATCTGAAGGTCAAAGGTCAAAGTCTTTGTCATTTCGACTTTTTTCATTGTCATTTCGAGGTTTTCCCGGGGCTCTCATATAAAGATAATTCTGAGGGACTTTCTCTGAATTTGGCCCAAATGACTCTTGACTTTCTTTATCACCACTAAATAACTGCAGATTTCAACCTAAAGTTTCTCTCCTGACATTGATTTAAGAACCAAAATCATCATCTGTCTTCCTCATAATTACATATTTATTCAGGGCCTTGAAATATCTGGACTCTACACGTTTGCATCACTGACTATTTGTAAATTTATGAATATGTAGCTGAGCTCCGTCCAGTGTTGTGTTGCTAAAAGACAGTTGATGTTTCTATTTTGTCTTTTATTGCATTACTTCCTGTTTGGACTGCAACCTGTGATTTTTAGAAATGTGAAAGCTTATTGTCACTGTTTAATAGTGACAATTGAACAATAGGGGGAAAGTATCTTCACCATTTAAAGTCATCACATGAGCTTTTTATAATCTGTGTCTTCTTGGAAAGTGGTGATTTTTCATTAGTCAGGTTGTTTTCAAGTTAAAAAATTAACCATCGCTCTCATTCTCCCTTTCTGTCCTCGGCCATCGTGCTCAAACGACCCGGTCCCTGTTCCACTGGATCCAGACGAAGCAGGAACAGTGAACGCATCACTTCCTGTCCCACATGAAGACGCTCTGGATATCAAGAAACGTGACATTTGAGTTCTCACATCTTCTAAAGGTTCTTCCTTGTGTTTCCCCTCCACAGTAACTGAAGTGAAGACGCAGGACAGAAGCTTCTGGATGGATCATCACCTCCTGTCATGAGAAACTCAAAGTTCTGAGCTCCACACGTGTTCAGTGTTAACAACACAAGAACTTTATCTGTTTGGTTTTAAAGCTTTTAACCCGTTTGTAAATTGTTCTCTCTCTCTTTTTATGTGTTTAAGTCTTTATTCTTTTGCTTTTAAAATCCCTGAGTTTTATTCATTCTCACCACATTAGATTTTAAACATGTTGAATAAATCATATCAAATGACCTAAATATGTTGATTTCACTCATTTGGAGACTTTGACATGTGGGATCTCATCTTCATTTATCTTTCAGTTTTTTGCTTGATATTGATATATATATATATTTATTTTACTTTATTTTTTAAGTTATTACAGGTTCATTATTTCCCAATAAGTTATCAAATGTTTCCTATAAGAACCACATAGTTTGGTACAAATTGATTGCAATAGTTTTACTTGTTCATTATTGATTGATTGATTTAAACTCAAGTGAATATATATATAACTCGATCTTGGAAATAGTTGGATTTGCAGACGTGTAAAACTGTTATTTATTCATACTTTTACTTCTTCGATTTCTCAAATGAGAGAATCCCTGTTGTGCTTCACTTTACCTGCTGTCACACACGTTTAAGGATCATTCCACAAAATCCAAAATCCAGCGTCTATTGAGAAATAGACGCCTCACAGGTCCTCAACTGGCAGCTTCTTTAAATGGTACCCGCAAAACACCAGTGTCAACGTCTACAGTGAAGAGGCGACTCCGGGATGCTGGCCTTCTAGGCAGGGTGGCAAAGAAAAAGCCATATCTGAGACTGGCCAATAAAAAGAAAAGATTGATATGGGCAAAAGAACACAGACATTGGACAGAGGAAGATTGGAAAAAAGTGTTATGGAAGCGGGGGGTGACATTTCTACAGATTACCTCAACAAATTAACAGCTAGAATGCCAAAGGTCTGCAATGCTGTAACTGCTGCAAATGGAGCATTCTTTGACGAAAGCAAAGTTTGAAGAACAAAATTAATATTTCAAATAAAAATCATTATTTCTAACCTTGTCAATGTCTTGACTATATTTTCTATTCATTTTGCAACTCATTTGTGGGTTCGATTATACTCTCAAAATGGCCAGAAAAAGAGAACTTTCATGTGAAACTCGCCAGTCTAATCTTGTTCTTAGAAATGAAGGCTATTCCATGTGAGAAATTGCGAAGAAACTGAAAATTTCCTACAAGGGTGTGTACTACTCCCTTCAGAGAACAGCACAAACGGGCTCTAACCAGAGTAGAAAGAGAAGTGGGAGGCCCCGGTGCACAACTCAGCAAGAAGACAAGTATATTAGAGTCTCTAGTTTGAGAAATAGACGCCTCACAGGTCCTCAACTGGCAGCTTCTTTAAATGGTACCCGCAAAACGCCAGTGTCAACGTCTACAGTGAAGAGGCGACTCCGGGATGCTGGCCTTCTAGGCAGAGTGGCAAAGAAAAAGCCATATCTGAGACTGGCCAATAAAAAGAAAAGATTGATATGGGCAAAAGAACACAGACATTGGACAGAGGAAGATTGGAAAAAAGTGTTATGGACAGACGAATCAAAGTTTGAGGTGTTTGGATCACACAGAAGAACATTTGTGAGACGCAGAACAGGTGAGAAGATGCTGGAAGAGTGCCTGACGCCACCTGTCTGCATGGTGGAGGTACTGTGATGGTCTGGGGCTGCTTTGGTGCTGGTAAAGTGGGAGATTTGTACAAGGTAAAAGGGATTTTAATAAGGAAGGCTATCACTCCATTTTGCAACACCATGCCATACCCTGTGGACAGCGCTTGATTGGAGCCAATTTCCTCCTACAACAGGACAATGACCCAAAGCACACCTCCACATTATGCAAGAACTATTTAGGGAAGAAGCAGGCAGCTGGTATGCTGTCTGTAATGGAGTGGCCAGCGCAGTCACCAGATCTCAACCCCATTGAGCTGTTGTGGGAGCAGCTTGACCGTATGGTATGCAAGAAGTGCCCATCAAGCCAATCCAACTTGTGGGAGGGGCTTCAGGAAGCGTGGGGTGACATTTCTACAGATTACCTCAACAAATTAACAGCTAGAATGCCAAAGGTCTGCAATGCTGTAATTGCTGCAAATGGAGCATTCTTTGACGAAAGCAAAGTTTGAAGAACAAAATTAATATTTCAAATAAAAATCATTATTTCTAACCTTGTCAATGTCTTGACTATATTTTCTATTCATTTTGCAACTCATTTGATAAATAAAAGTGTGAGTTTTCATGGAAAACACGAAATTGTCTGGGTGACCCCAAACTTTTGAACGGTAGTGTATATATATAAGTAAACTCCTTCTTATGCTCCTCGAGTTGTTTCTTATAGTCATTGAGTTCCTTCTCCTCCTCCTCCTCCATTACTCTCCTCTCCTCTTCCAGGAACTCACTGAGTTCCCTCTCCTCTTCCAGCTCTTTATGTACTCCTCAAGTTGTTTCTTGTTTTCTTTCAGCTCCCTCTCCTCCTCCTTCATTATTCTCCTCTCCTCTTCCAGCTCTTTATTTTGCTCAAGTTGTTTCTTGTTGTCTTTCAGCTCCCTCTCCTCCTCCTCCATTCGTTTCTTCTCCTCATCAAACTCTTTCTTTTGCTCCTCAAGTTGTTTCTTGTTCTCGTTCAGCTCCTTCTCCTCCTCCTCCATTCATTTCTCTCTTTGTTTCTGCCCTTGTTGTGTCATGGTGCTGTGAGATGAAGACACCTTGTTGAAGAAGGTTGATGAAGATCTCTGGAGTAGGTTGCAGTGATATTTCACGATATGTCTGAACGAACCAAAGGTAAAGCACAGAGTGACTGAAGGCTGAACAATGGCTCTATGAGACAAATTGTGATTTGTGAATATGGGCTATACAAATAAAATTAGATTGATTGATTGATTGATATATAGTGGGCCGTGCTTTGAAGTACTGATTGGCTTTAATCTTGAAATGGTCATACCACGCCTGTGATCCTTTTATATGACCACGCCTGTGATCCTTTTATATGACCACCCCTCTAATCCTTTTATATGACCACGCCTCTGATCCTTTTATCACAGGCGTGGTCACTTTTATATGACCACGCCTGTGATCCTTTGATATGACCACGCCTGTGATCCTTTGATATGACCACGCCTGTGATCCTTTTATATGACCACGCCTGTGATCCTTTTATATGACCACGCCTGTGATCCTTTTATATGACCACGCCTGTGATCCTTTTATCATAGGTGTGGTCACTTTTATATGACCACGCCTGTGATCATTTTATCATAGGTGTGGTCACTTTTATATGACCACGCCTGTGATCCTTTTATATGGCCACGCCTGTGATCCTTTTATATGGCCACGCCTGTGATCCTTTGATATGACCACGCCTGTGATCCTTTGATATGACCACGCCTGTGATCCTTTTATATGACCACGCCTGTGATCCTTTTATATGACCACGCCTGTGATCCTTTTATATGGCCACGCCTGTGATCCTTTTATCACAGGCGTGGTCACTTTTATATGACCACGCCTGTGATCCTTTTATATGGCCACGCCTGTGATCCTTTTATATGACCACGCCTGTGATCCTTTTATATGACCACGCCTGTGATCCTTTTATCACAGGCGTGGTCACTTTTATATGACCACGCCTGTGATCCTTTTATATGACCACGCCTGTGATCCTTTTATATGACCACGCCTGTGATCCTTTTATATGACCACGCCTGTGATCCTTTTATCACAGGCGTGGTCACTTTTATATGACCACGCCTGTGATCCTTTTATATGACCACGCCTGTGATGCTTTTATATGGCCACGCCTGTGATCCTTTTATATGACCACGCCTGTGATCCTTTTATTTGACCACGCCTGTGATCCTTTTATATGACCACGCCTGTGATCCTTTTATATGGCCACGCCTGTGATCCTTTCATATGGCCACGCCTGTGATCCTTTTATATGACCACGCCTGTGATCCTTTTATTTGACCACGCCTGTGATCCTTTTATATGGCCACGCCTGTGATCCTTTTATATGACCACGCCTGTGATCCTTTTATATGACCACGCCTGTGATCCTTTTATTTGACCACGCCTGTGATCCTTTTATATGACCACGCCTGTGATCCTTTTATATGACCACGCCTGTGATCCTTTTATATGACCACGCCTGTGATCCTTTTATATGATCACGCCTGTGATCCTTTTATATGACCACGCCTGTGATCCTTTTATATGACCACGCCTGTGATAAAAGGATCACAGGCGTGGTCACTTTTATATGACCACGCCTGTGATCCTTTTATATGACCACGCCTGTGATCCTTTTATATGACCACGCCTGTGATGCTTTTATATGGCCACGCCTGTGATCCTTTTATATGACCACGCCTGTGATGCTTTTATATGGCCACGCCTGTGATCCTTTTATATGACCACGCCTGTGATCCTTTTATTTGACCACGCCTGTGATCCTTTTATATGACCACGCCTGTGATCCTTTTATATGACCACGCCTGTGATCCTTTTATATGGCCACGCCTGTGATCCTTTCATATGACCACGCCTGTGATCCTTTTATTTGACCACGCCTGTGATCCTTTTATATGGCCACGCCTGTGATCCTTTTATATGACCACGCCTGTGATCCTTTTATATGACCACGCCTGTGATCCTTTTATTTGACCACGCCTGTGATCCTTTTATATGACCACGCCTGTGATCCTTTCATATGGCCACGCCTGTGATCCTTTTATATGACCACGCCTGTGATCCTTTTATTTGACCACGCCTGTGATCCTTTTATATGACCACGCCTGTGATCCTTTCATATGGCCACGCCTGTGATCCTTTTATATGACCACGCCTGTGATCCTTTTATATGACCACGCCTGTGATCCTTTTATATGACCACGCCTGTGATCCTTTTATTTGACCACGCCTGTGATCCTTTTATATGGCCACGCCTGTGATCCTTTTATATGACCACGCCTGTGATCCTTTTATATGACCACGCCTGTGATCCTTTTATTTGACCACGCCTGTGATCCTTTTATATGACCACGCCTGTGATCCTTTCATATGGCCACGCCTGTGATCCTTTTATATGACCACGCCTGTGATCCTTTTATATGGCCACGCCTGTGATCCTTTTATATGACCACGCCTGTGATCCTTTTATATGACCACGCCTGTGATCCTTTTATATGGCCACGCCTGTGATCCTTTTATATGACCACGCCTGTGATCCTTTTATATGACCACGCCTGTGATCCTTTTATCACAGGCGTGGTCACTTTTATATGACCACGCCTGTGATCCTTTTATATGACCACGCCTGTGATCCTTTTATATGACCACGCCTGTGATCCTTTTATATGACCACGCCTGTGATCCTTTTATCACAGGCGTGGTCACTTTTATATGACCACGCCTGTGATCCTTTTATATGACCACGCCTGTGATCCTTTTATATGACCACGCCTGTGATGCTTTTATATGGCCACGCCTGTGATCCTTTTATATGACCACGCCTGTGATCCTTTTATTTGACCACGCCTGTGATCCTTTTATATGACCACGCCTGTGATCCTTTTATATGGCCACGCCTGTGATCCTTTCATATGGCCACGCCTGTGATCCTTTTATATTACCACGCAATTCATCCTCCAAGATTCTTAAATTCAAGATTCTTAACATTCAATTGGTGGTGATGGTCTGAAGGGGGTGGACCAAAGGACCAAGCATAGTTACTGTAAAAAAAAAAAAAAAACCTCAATGGAAAAATGGACGCATATCATGAGAGTAAACATAAACATCACTGGAAACAAAACATTAAACAAGACTCAAAATGGCTGCATCAGAACAAAGCAGCAGGTGTTGGGACAACACCCGTTGGTTTGTGAGACACTTCCACTTTATTGGTTTCACTTTCAGGATTTATAATTTAATTTGTATTTTTACACACTGTCTCTGATAGGAAGTGTAACTTAATTAGTTAATCCAATAAAATAACACGACCCTTACGAGGAGGTGTGGTCTGTGGGGCCCTGAGAGGTCACGGGGTCCCCTGGTTCAGAATCTTGGTTTAAAGTCACAGAGCTCAAATAAAGAAAACTATCTTTGTTTTCATTCTGCCTCCATTCATTTCTGTGTGCACATGATTTTAAATGTTAAAGGGAGGCTCAATTCATACTGTGCTGTGGTTGGTTGTTTCTGGATGTGGAGAATCAGCCAATGGCTGCTCTGTCTGACACAGATGTCTCCACATTTCTCTGGAGAGTTAATATAAACCTCACACACTGTAAATAATAAGAACCTTGCCTGTGGCTGTTTGAACCCAGAAAGCAGCCGTGCTGGGATCTGAACCTTAAGAAACGTAGAGCGCTCGTGATGCAGCCTGACTTGACCGCTGCCCCCCCTCCTCTCCAGGGTTTGTATCTCACCTTGTGAAGGTTTTCTGTGTCGCTGAGCAGAACAGACTGCATCACGTCCCAGGTCACGCAGCCTCTCAGCTCCTCAGGCTCTGGACACTTGTGAAACGAGTCCCTCAGAATTTTCTGCCACAGCGAGGTGACAAGAGATAAACATATTAATTGTGGAAAAATGGGCCGGAGATAGTGTCGGTGTGAGCAGTGCAGCTGATGAACGGTGTTTTCATCTTGTTCTCTTCCTCGCACCTACTCACCAGAGACTTGTCCAGGTCGTCCACACAGTGGCAGCATGTCTCCACAGCAGCGGCCGTCTCCGCAAACATCTGGACACAGGACAGAAGGAAGAGCATGTCCACATGTTGCGTTTGGAAATCCAGACATGATGAGTCAATTATTATTAAGTCTTAAATATGTCAGAAAATTACAAATGATCTTATTGTTATAAACATTAAAAAGCTAAGAACAATTAAAAAACATTTTGAAGATCACACAGCATTAGAGCACAAATAAAAAACTAAAAGAGGCTACAGATAAAAAAGAGACAAGATAAAATGTAAGATTATATAATGATTCAAATAGACGGTAAGATCCGAACATCTGTAAAAACGTGTCTTTAAGAGAGAATTAAATAATAATCAATAAATAATAATGATAAAAATAAATTATTTATCTCTTTTCTGGGGGAAATACTTTTAAATATAAAGGTGGAAGATTAGTGTCTGATATTTTATACACAATTATTCATCACAGTTTAGACCAGTTGACAGTAGAAACTAGATTTTCTCAGTCGTCTCACCTTCTGCTGCTGGTGGAGCTCGTTCACCTCGTCCATCAGGACGTCCTTCTGCTCATGGAGCTCCTGTATGAGCCTCATGGCCTATAAGGAGCACACGCACACGCACACACACACAAACACACACGAGTTTGATGACTTATAAGGATTTTAATTAGAGCTATGAAGAGTATTTGTTGGTAGTAAAACTCAAGTATAAAGTATCACTATGATTTTGTGATATATCACATTAGGTCACAGTGACTTTACCCTTTTACCACTAAATGTTATCAGTTCATCTGTAAAGGTTCAGTGTGTAAGATTCAGGTGAAAGGATCTAGTGGCAGAAACTGAATATAAAATAATCCTAGTGATGTTTTCACATGTGTGTTTCACCTAAACTGTATGAATTATATTTACATACTTTATATTTACATCAGGAGCAGGTCCTCTCTACGGAGGCAGACATGTTTTTTTACAGTAGCCCAGACTGGAGAGAAACATAACACCTCTGGCCACTGGGTGTCAGCAGCGAGGAGACGTAGTAAAATGAAGTTACACACAAAAATAAAACATTATATGTGTCAAGCTTCTAACATTAAAATAAAAACTCAAAAATAATAAGAGATAGAGGAGATGTCGTCGGTCTGATCTAAAACAGGTCGACTGTTCTCACAGCTGCGTCACCAGCTGTGATCTGGGAACGAAACAAAGAGATTCAACAAAGAGGAAGACGAACAACTGAAACGTTAGAGGTGAGACAAATCAAGCTGTTGCACTGTTTTCACATAATCTGCTCTTTACCCACGTTATTTAAAGTTCCTGTCAGAGATTGTTGGCCCAGTAAACAGCTACATCTCATTTGTTCTTTCTAATTGTGTGTGTGTGTGTGTGTATGTGTATGTGTATGTGTGTGTGTGTGTGTGTGTGTGTGTGTGTGTGTGTGTGTGTGACAAAGGACATTCCTGAGCTTATGTGAGGTCGTGTTTAACTTGTGTCAAATGTGCCGGGACATGAAATGATGCATAGCGACCCCACACGGCTTCACGGTGAGAATGACTAACAGAGAGTTAATAAGTGTCGTCACACTCAGCGACACACGAGTCAGACGTGACCGGATCCATTCAAACACTGATGGTTGGGTCTGTGGCATTTGATATAAAATTAAGTGTTTTCAGACATGTTCCTAATGTGTTGTGGATGTGAGAACAAATGTCTGAGTCAGTGTCTCTGGACATGTTCTGGATCTTCTCCTGCAGCCTCCTGGTAAAATGTGTGTAACATGTCAGAGTGAGTCCATGTGAGGACACAGCAGGACAATGTGTGGAAGCTTCCCAGTGAGCGAGTGGACGTGTTGATGAGGTTTCTAACACGTGACGGACGTGAAACTGGAAGAACACAAAGATCTCAGGATGAAGAAGAGGAGCCGTACACGTAGAAGAGAGAATAATTCATAATTCCTAAAGAGATATATATATGTGTGTGTTTTTTTAAAGATATTCTCATGAGAATGAGGAGAAACGACCTCCTGGACAGAAGTGGCCTTCGTTACTCTTTAAGCTGCTGCCTCAATAAGAAAGTCAGCCATTAACAGAATCTGATTATTGTTGCACTTTGAACAGGAAACGTCACTCAGACGTTCTCACTGTGTCACATCAGGAACTTCCACACACTTTCAACCAGAACTCAGTCGAGCTCGTTCCTCCATCAAGGCCCAACAGTTCAATTCAAAATGAGCTGCACCAACTCACACACTCAGAAATATCAGTCCTCTAAATATGTTTGATTATTTTATCAATATCCATGAATTATTCTCTGGGAAAAAAGGGAAAATGTTCAAAAACATGCACTGAAATTTAATGAGTCCTTCTCTGACACAAACCACATCCTTCCACCAATTTACTGGAAATCTCTTTAGTTTCAGTGTGAACAAACACAGAGACGGACGGGGGTGAAAACATAACCTCCTTGTCTGAGGTAATAAAAACTTTGTTTGAGAGTGCCCCCTAGTGTACGAACAGATACACATGACGTGTGGTTTAGTGGTAACTGTAGAAAAGAGACAGAGTTTATATTATTAGTGCTTTAAGTGATGTTGTCACCCCGGTTCGTTTGTACGTTTGTGTGTCTGTGAGCGAGACGACACAAAACTACTGGACGGAGTTTAAGAAGCAGATTCTCTAAAACACTTTGAGACAGAACGTTCTTCACACTTTCACTGATTTCTCAGAGAATCATTTATTGATGTTATCAGACATATTTAGAGGACTGACATGTATGAGTGTGTGTGATGTGGAGCATTGTAATTTAAGGGAATCTCTCCCATACACATCTCCCAGTAACTGCGTGATGTCGATACCATTATTAGAATCATTACGACTCTTTCTCTCTGGTTTGTTGTTTTATAGAAGTTCTGCGTGTCGCCCTGTTTGTCACTGACTTTGTTGCATCTGTAAAATGAGCACTGAATAAAAAACAGTGGTGAACAGAGATGGACGAGGTTACGCCGGGTCACCTCGTCATGGTTAAGTCAGCGGATACACCAGTTGACCACGAGGACATGAATGATTCAGGTGGAGTTCTGAAAGACGCGGCATCACCTGCACGATGTCCTGCTTTTCACCTGAGAGCTATTCATCCCCTGACAACCAGAGTCATCTCTGCAGGGGACTAATTACCCCCCATCTCACAGAGGAGGGACGACATCAGCAGAGAGACAGGAAGTCTGGACAGCATCACAAAAACACCTCCAGCTTTCAAATGTTCTCCTGTGATCAAACTGACGTTCCTCAGAGAACAGCTGATGGTCTGCATGGTGCTAACGTTCACATCTTCAGCTCTTAATACCAGCAGCTCAACAGAAACCTGAACGGAGACACGCAGGGGTCATTTGAGATGTCAGGGTGGCGCCCATCTCCTATTGTTCTGTTCTGTCATCAACAGCTCAACACGACGCTGAAAGGTTCACCGCAGCCGCCAGAGAGGGAAGAGAAGAAGAAGAGTGATCATCTGCCTCAGAGTCAAAGAGAAACTCACAAACATCCAGGAAGAGCAGGAAAGTGGATTCAAATCAAATCTGCTGCTGAACCTCTTTATCTGAACTGAACCTTTGAAACGCGTCGCAGCTCTGGTGGCGCCGCGCAGTGATGTCACACACGTGTTTAACAACAGACGACAAAACAGAAGCACCTGGTGTGAAATCACTTCCTGGGTGTGGCTACGGCACAACTTCACCTAAACGTGTCGACAAACTGAGAGAAACACAATCCATCACTTCTCCACTGTCTCCTGAGTGTGATCGATAACTATCTGTACGGGATCCGGTCGGGCCACGATGTAAAGAGGAGCTGCTCCTGTTCCTCCACCACAACTAACTTTCTCCTTTTGTTTAAAAAAGACTAAGATTATTTCATATTTCTTTGGACTATAGAGCCCGACTGACATATCATATTTAAGTATAAATAAAATAACAAATATATAGAACTTGAGTTTACATAAAATTCAAATAGAATAATACTTTTCTTTGCATGTTCTATTCTGTCAAATAAAAGTTTTATATCTGCAAACATAGAAACTGATTCGTCTGTGAAGTATCATCATATAACTAGATAATGTATGATCAGAGGCAGAGTTAGAATTCAGGGACTTAAAACTACTCAATTACAAGTGTAAGTAATATTTGTGTATTTTTTATTATTATCATTTTTAATGTCAGTATTTACACGGAGGAAATTTGTCATTTTAATTAAGTAAACAATTTGATTTAATAAATAGACACATTTATTATTATTATGATTATTATCATAAAGCACTTTTCAATACTAAGCAGAATGTTTGACATTGTTTTCGGTGGGATTTAACATTAAGAATTAAAATACTAAATAATATATAAATAATATATTGTAGGATTTAAAACATGAACAAACAGAAAAACAACAGTACAAACACTTTTAAATAACTTTAGTGAAGTGGTTTAAACACATTGAGAGGATCTGGTGCAGTTTAAGGTTCATTAAATGACTAAATGAAGTAGTTTTATATGTTTACAGTTATAACTTGAACTGGGTGAAGTGTTGGGTTCCTCACCTCGGACACACCGTCCTCGCAGCTCTGGATGCGGGACCGGAGCTTCTCGTCCTCCGCCGCCGCGGCGCCGGGTGAGGAGCCCGGGTCTGAGGCTGAGGCGGCCCGCTCCTGGAGCTCGGTGCCGGGTGAGGAGCCCGGGTCTGAGGCGGCCTGCTCCTGGAGCTGCTCCACGTCCCCCTCCACCTGGAGCGGTCCCACCTCTGCGGGACCGGGGACACCTCCCGCAGTGCGGCCGGAGGGAGAGTCCCTCCAGCGGGTCTTCAGCTCCCGGATCCCCAGCTGCCGGAGCAGCGCGTGGAGCAGCGCGTGGAGGGCGGTGAAGTTCACGGTTCCCTGAGGTGTCCCGATGGATAAATCCAACAACTCGTCCAGGGTGAACACGTCCTCAGACATCTTGGATTTACTCAAAGTTTACTCTTTTATTTAAGTTGTTTAAGTTAAGTTATTGACGTTAACAAAGTTACTAAAGTTAACAAAGTTACTAAAGTTAACAAAGTTACTAAAGTTAACTAAGTTATAAACGTTAGCCAAGTTATTTAGGTTAAGTTACTGAACTTAGCTCAGTTATTAACGTTAGCTAAGTTACTGAAGTTAGCTAAGTTATTAAAGTTAAATAGTTATTAAAGTTAACTAAGTTATTAAAGTGAGCATAGTTATTAACATAAGTTGAGTTACTAAAGTTAGCTAAGTTATAATCGTTAGCTAACCTCTGCTAGCTTAAACTACATGTACAATTTCACTGTAACATAAATAAAGTTAAAGAAAAGGTAAATAATAGGTAAATAAATGTATATAAAAGGTAAATGAATGTAAACAAAGTTAAATAAAAGGTAAATAAAGGTAAGTCAATATAAATGAAAAGTAAATAAATGTAAGCAAAGGTAAATACATATATACAAAAGGTAAATAAAAGGTAAACAAAGGTAAATCCAGTCACCGTGGTGTTTGAGGGTCAGTCACAGTTTCCGGTATCAAACTAATCTCAGGTTCGTTCACTGGATGAAAAAATGTTCCGAGACAAGTCAGAGGAATCAAACTACAGACTCACCCAGGAAACACACACACCTCCCCTTCAAAGTAAAATACAGAAGTTTGAACAGAATTTAGCTTTAGAGACAATTTCTTCAGGTTTGAGGAAAATCTAACAGAATATACAAATATCATTAAATCTGTGAATGTAAAAGTCCAAATTAAATTTGAAATTTGTTTATTAAGAATTCTGTGTCATCACTGGAAACTGCTGCAACAGTGAAAACGTTTTTTAAACATGTCTGTCTGAATTTGAAAACTAAATTGTGTTGCAAAGATAATGTGATTGTTTTTTCTTTTTCCGATCAAAGTTTGAGCGTCACATTTGTTTAAGTTTGGTCATTCACTATTTTTACCGCTGTAAATTCATGAAGACTTTAATTATTCAGACTCAGATAAAATACAAGCTAAAGTTTGTACAAAAGAGAAAACAACAAACTGACGTTTTAATTATTACTTTTCTTCAGTGAAGTTTTTCTTTTACGAAAACAAAATGTGGATGTTGTATTAATTTTATCACATTTCTTTCTTCTAGGAATTGATATTATCTTATTCATTTCTCTTTATTCTCTT
Organism: Hippoglossus hippoglossus; assembly: GCF_009819705.1. Classification (NCBI taxonomy): domain Eukaryota; kingdom Metazoa; phylum Chordata; class Actinopteri; order Pleuronectiformes; family Pleuronectidae; genus Hippoglossus; species Hippoglossus hippoglossus. Next base: position 22,663,768 of record NC_047158.1, on the reverse strand, counting down.
ATTTTACTCTGTTGTATTGAAAAAAGTCAATTAAAGAAATAAATAAATAAATTCACAATAAGTAAGGTATTTTATTTTCAAGGATGGACCAGATGTAGTATTTAACCATTTCCTGTTGACGCCCGGATTCCCACGCTGGCAGCATTACCGGTTGCTAGGCAACAAGAGGCCACTCAGGCTTCCTTCAGGAAACAAGAAAAATGTCGAACTTCCTATGAACACAACATTATTAAGTAATAATAACTTACTCTAATTCAACAACCTGAAAAGGTGGGTAGTCTAATCTACGCTCATGCAGCATAACTTGACTTTAGTTAGTTGATTATATTTAGTATTTATAGACTTTGATCAAATATATGTAGTGGAGTTTTAAAATATATAATCTACTGTAGTATCGGTACAAGTATAAGAACTACACTTGAATTTCAAATTGATTTTATATTTTACAGTATTATTTATTGTTTCAGTTAATGTAGGTTTTGTCTATTGGCTGAAAGATGAGTAAAGATTATTTTTAAAGAATAATCATCAGAAGGTAGAAACTTCATGTGTGAATCATTTTCCATCAAACTGTCAAACAGAGCAGTGTTAACATCGGTCACAGGAGAGCAAATAAATACAAGGTTTGAATTAAAGTTTCCAATAAATCCTCTGGCTCTTCCCCTTTAACTGCAGCTCAGCTCAGATTATTGTAACCAAATATTTCACAGATTATTCCAGTGAACACACCATTTATGTTCAAAATAACATTTTATTGATAATAAAAACAAGCAAGCGAAGGTTGGGGTGTCATTATTACATTCAAGTATAAAATCATCTTCAAAGTTCACATGCAGTTCCCTTAATATCCTTGAGATTTGATTTGGGACATAAAATAAAACGTGTGCAAACCCAAAGCCTCGTGTTTTATTTGACTATTACCCACAATATGTGCTGTCATTCAGAGAATGACACTTTAAAGAAAGAACAAAAAAACTACAGCATCAGTTGTTTTTTGCACCACAACATTAGACAAGACGACGTGTGGACTCGCCCGTGTTCAGCATCACATCAGAGTGAAAGGAGAGAGGATGGAGGGGAATGTTCGTACAACGCTGGAGATTAAAAAGAAAAGACTGAATCTGCAGCCGCGTCAGCAGCTCTGTGACAATGTGAAATAAAACATACAGATAAAAGTTAAGGTTTTGTTTGGTAAATCCCTTCAGGAAGATGTATCGTGTTGTTATCATGAACGTGTTCCTCTTGAAACTGCTCGTCATGCTGAAATGTGTTTAAGCCCAAAGTCACGTCAGGTGTCACGTCGCTAAAGTTATATTGAAACTGTGATATTTGTGACAGGAGCTGGAAAAGAAGGACGAACGGTAGAAACACAACACGGCTGCCTCACGTGGACTGAATCTTAGTCTTTGTGTCTCTTGAGCTTCAGAGGGAAGAAGAATATTGTGTCAGACGTACGGAGGAGAGACTTTCAAAGCTGGATTCGAGCAAACATGTTTTTGTGAGGATCAGGAATTATTCTATTTTTAACTTTTATTAAATCCCATGAAAGAGAAAAAAACACCAATGTGTGACTAAAAAGAACCAGCTCAGTCAAACCAGACTCCAAATCCACATGGACGACATGACAGCTCCAAAGTATCTCAATCGCCCCCTGGCAGGTCGTGAACCTGCCTCCTCCATGTTAGCAGATGGGACATGGACCAAACTAAAAAGGTAAAGTAGAAGTGTTTTCTTTAATGACTTTTTGTGGAGGGGTGAGACAATAACCAAGGAAGAATTTGGAGCAGATGTGGATAAACAAGGTCAAATCCAGGATGTTCACTTTCTTTGGCGAGAGAAGGGCACTAACCTCGGCTCTCCAATCACGCTTACATTTTTAAAAACACCTCACAGGTATTTAGTTTAATTTTAGTATTTTTCGTGGCCGTGTGTCAGAATAAACCACAGCATGTGTGTGTGTTCGTAGTGATGATGTCAGCAGTTTAACAGTGAAGCTCTCTGATGTGTTTTTAGCAGCGTGTGGAGTCGAGAGGAATCCGGCTGTGAGACGTTCTCGACACCTTCACTGTCGGCTTCGCTCTTTTCATGGGATTTTTTGAGAAAAAGAAAATGATAGAAAAACACCACTCGTCAGTTCAGAGCAGCTGCAGGTGAAAACCATCCAAACCTGCAGCTGGTTCTTCATAAAGTCAGTGTTACTCCTCAGGACCAGTCAGTCCAGGCACCAACAGTCAAACTACCAATCATTCCTGAACAGGCCTCAGTTAAAAGGGCTTGATAAACAAACCTCTCCCCATCATGACAATCGTGTGTTTTCATATTTCACCAGATTAATTATTAGACTGTGTCCACAAAAAGAAAAACAGGGACTGAAACTTGATGAGATACATCTGGAGTCTTTTGATTCAGTTCAGATAAATGTTGGGTTCAAGAGGAATGTTTGGTTTTCCAGCAGCACAGATCGACAGGCTCTGTGAAAACCAAACAGTGTCTGTGTGAGGATACCTTCCTCCTGCCCGGCTGCAGAGAGCCAAACATTTCCAGCTGTGCTCTCCTCATCCTCACCGGAAGCAGATCAGATGCTGTCGTAGTCTGATTCCCGTCTGCGGGACTCGGCCATCCACTCGGCCACGAAGAACGACATCGAGCCCACAAAACCCGACAGGACCAGGATGAGCAGCTGCCAGTGCAGCAGCAGGTAGTTACTGTAGAAGAAGGCTAGAGCGGCCATGATGGACTGCAGGGGAATTAACACGCGACAATAAATTAGTAAAATGGAAACAATGAAGAATGAAACTCGGTTACAACGCAAGAGGAAACATGTAATGCAATCTAAATATGAACATATCAGCATGCAGATTTAAAGTCACCTGGATGAACTTGAAGACGGCGAAGGCCGGAGCACTGTTGTCACGGAACATGACGCCAACGATGCTGAGCAGCTGCGTGTTGAAGCAGCTGTCGCCCAAACCGAGCAGGAAGCTGCAGAGCATCGCCACGGCAACGCTGAACACAACACACAGACGTTAAAGCTTCCTTAAAGAACAGTTTATGAAACCAATTATACTGAATAAAGATGGACGACATGACAGCTCCCATAAGAAAAGCCAAATCATCTGGATCGCCCCCTTGTGGCTGGCTGCAGTATAGGTCATAAATACCCACTGCAGATGGGACATGGACCAAACTATGAACAATTTCCATATCTGTGCCCGGGGGCTCATCCTCTAATAATCCGTCCAGGCCCTCAGGTCTGAACTGTGTCTCTGAACGTGGCTCCTCCTACCTCGGGGTGATGTAAGCCTGCAGATCGGTTCCCTCCTCCGGGGCCAGCGGAGCGTCGCTGGCAATGTTCAGGAAAATCAGGTAAAAAGCCACAAAGTGAGTGATGAGTCCCAGCAGCACCACAGGGTTCCTCCCAAACCGGTTACTCTTGTTCAGCATACCAAACACGCCCCCTCCTGGCCAGACAGAGGAAGGAAAGCGAACACAACTTGCTCAGGTCGTTTCCTCGTTCTCTCTCCAGCGTTTTCATGTGACATACTATAAATGAATGTTTGGACGAGACACCGCTCAGACAACTCACCTAAGATCTCCCCTATGCCGATGAAAATCCCAGAGATGCCAATCAGACTCTTTGCATCTTTGCCAAACCCTGTCATGGCGCCGATACACGTCCCGTACACCCCGCTGTAAAAAGTGAGCTCCAAGCCTGATGGAGACAGAGCAGCGGTTTCATCATCGGTTCAGTTCGACGTCCGCCTCCACAAAACGTCTCATCCCACTCACCTGTGTATCCGATGGTGAAGCTCAGCAGCAGCATCTCTTTGGTGACAAATATCTTACACGCTTGAACTGCGAACAACAAAGTGGATGTTGACATCAGAGACGGTTATGTCACATTAAAGGATAAAACCTCACGAAGTGCAGGTTCATGTAATAAACTTACCGAAAGCATCCAGAGCTTGTGAGCAGAGGCCTGAGTGAGGTGAGCTGCAAGAACAACACAAACACAAAATGAGACGCCAGTGAACCCGACACTGATTTAACTGGAAGATCTTCTCTTGAACAACTCCAGCATTCACAGGCTCGTATTTTCTCTCAGACATTTTCACCTTTCCACTCATCCCTTCACTGGACTCGGTTGCTGCGACGACTGTATCACAGCAGAGTCAAAGAGAAATGTAGGAAAGGACAACATTTACAGTTAAAGGTCAATTGTCCCGTCCTTTACTGGTCCGATAAAATAATAAATCGTTTCAGGTGCTGGGGGGTGACTGGAGGCTCCATCTGGCTTTAAATGATTTATTTTCCAGGACGTTTACAGGCTACGTTGTGTTTGTGGACATCTTATTTTAAAGATGTCGAGAGGCTCGAGATGGTTCTGGGTCATCTAACGTTTCAGTCCTGACCCGAGGTTCCAGGTCTGCACCTCCTCTATCATATAACAGCATCTTTGAGTTCACCAGTGCAGCCGGCCTATCTAATATACTGGCTTCATTTTTCTGGATAGTGGCACGAGGTCATCCATCTTTACTTAGTCTGTGACAACAAGCATCTTGGCTCCGCCTCTCTTCTTCTAACAAACCAGAGAATCAGCTGAGATCTTCCTCCAGTGCAGAACACGAGGGTAATGTCTGAGTGCTGCTTTTTCTCAGGCTTGTTCAATAATGTTACAAGACGTTTGACTTACTCGTATTTACAGAAATGTAACTGAAATACATTGTTCCTGTCAAACAAACATATGAAACATACGTATCAGTGGAGCTCTCTGTGGACTCGGCCTGCACCTCGGAGGGAGACGACTCGGGGTCGGGCCTCCGGATCAGAAAGAAGAGGAAGCAGCCCACCAGGCTGATCACGGTCAGAGAGATGAAAACCGTCTGCCGGTCTTTGTCTGAGACAGAAAACAAGAGTCACACTTAACTTCTCATGGGAAGTAACCATGGGAACCAGTGACGAGCAGTAAATGTAAAGTGTTCATATGAGGCAGGTACCTGTGATGTGAACGTGTCCATGCCAGGCACAGTATATGTAGAGGTTTCCAAAGAGCAAGCTGCAGAGACATGAATGATATTGAATTAGTGTGTGAACAGATTACTGAACGGGCCCCAGAGGGGCCCCAGGGCCTCACTACATTATGAGTGTTTCTACACGTGGGTTTTTAATAAATGTTGTTACTTTTCTACTATATTTGAATTGTTGCTCTTCTTACTCATTATTGAATTTAAACTAAAGAGCAGCTTGTTTTTAGGATTTTATGACCCATCAAATAAAAACTCTGCGTGTCCATGTCAGTTCTGTGAGTGTGGTTCCTGACCCTCAGTGATTGACCGGTTTTCTTCAAGTTCTTATCTCGATAATAACTCCTGAGTTTACCTGAACTGCAGCAGAGCCCAGAATATGCCGCTGTTTCTTCCGATGGTGTTGTCAGTGGAGTTGATGGTGAGCACGTTTCCCTGCGCCGTCCAGAGCACTAGAGAACAAAAACACTGATCCACATACATGCAGAGGAGAATTGTTTGTTTCCCAAATCAAATGTTGGATCATGTGTTGTTACCTGCTGCTCCTACTCCAACCAACACAGACGCTGTGTAGAAGCTCCACGTGTACGGGTAAATGAACATAGCGATGTAGCCGCTGTGGAAACAACGTGAAGACGAGTCAGGAGCCTGACTCAGCAGAAACAGGTGCGGACAGGAAACATGCGAGTCAGTGAGTGTTTACCTGTACAGAAGCCCACTGAAGAACATGGAGAGCTGTGGTCCAACGATGGTCACCACTGACGGAGCGATGAGGTTGGACGCAGAGAAAACTCCATAGATGATGGCCATGCTGCGCGACAGACGACAGTTTTACCTCTTACACCAGAATTAGCAGGTAAACTTTTAAACACAGGTAAACTCGCTCAAAAAGGGGATTCACTTCTTTCCTCTTGACAGTAGGAGTGTGTCTGTTTGTCTTTCCCCTGTCTGTCATGTTCAACATCACAAACGCCCTCTCACCTCACCTCATTGTTAAATTAGCAAGTTCACCCGGGCCTCATGTTTCCATCACGGCCGATCGGAGCCGATAAAAACCTGTGTCTGCTGCAGAGTCACTTGACCCGGGAGTGAATTATGATTAAATCAGATGTGAGCTGGTGTGAGTGGATTATTTGACCAGTGGAAAAGAGGCTTTATTGTAAGCGAGTGACGGTTATTGTCTGTTTGTGTTATACAAGTCTGTAGAAATACCCTGTGATTATTGCTGCAAACACATATCCCTACAGCAACAATTAAAGAATCACATGGCCCCGTCTGGGGAGAACTTTATGATGGAGACTGCTCAACTCAAAATACTTCATTCGTCCCATGACAGACAGTTTGAGGAAAGGGAAACAGAAGAACTAGAACTAAAACTCAGTGGAGCTCTTATCGCCGTCAAGGCCCAACATCCGCCCCCTGATCCAGATCGAAAAGGTAATGAGTTCTTCTCTGACACACGTCACTTCCTTCCACCAAGTTTCATGGCAATCAGTTCAGTAGAAGCTAACTAACAACATACGCTGATCAAAACACAGTAACCTCCTTGGCCGAGGTAACGCTGGCGCCTAGAGCATCATGGAAATGAAGTTATCTCGATAAAAACAAACCTGTAGCACAGACCTCCGAACGAGTTCAACACATCTGCGACTTCACTTCTTTAGTTAAATCTAAAGTCTGTCACACCAGACCTCCAAACTCTTACTTTATGTGTCAGTAACATTGTTGTCGAGGACACGACTCTGCAGTGAGACAGTGAAGGAAAAACTGATTCAGACCGTCGACCTTTAAAAACCAATGTCTGGGTGAGAGCTCTGATAACCTGAGGAGTTCACAGCAGATAAAAGACTCGCAGGATGTTTCCTGAAGTCCTGACCAGCTGCTGCAGACTGAAGTCAGCGTAAACTTTGTTCCCTGCGTCGTTCATCTACAGTTTGATTATCCTTCAGGGAGTAAGATTTGATTATTGAAGGTGCCACCAGGTCTCAGCGAAACATCTGCACAACCACTGTGTGCTGCTGCATCAGTGACAAACACTGTAAGACAATCAGTGATGTGTGAGTGAGGGTTCCTCACCTTGTGTATCCGCTCCCGTGGAACTCGGTGCTGTTGAAGCTCTTTAGAACCGTTTGCTGTAAAGACAAAGACGCATGAAAGAAAGTGTTTCATTGTGTTTTATCGATGGGGACTGTGCATCTGTAAATAGATCCAACCCACCTCTATGTTTCCACATGTTTGAAAAGCAGTGAACATAAACATGAAGCCGAAGCCCAGGATGATGATGTTCAGGAGCTTCTTCCCCTCTGGATTCATTTTGGAAGCTGTTTGAGGAAGTGAAGACGAAAAAAGACTCTACTGGAGAGAACAGCACATCTGAGGAGGGAAGGAAAAGAAGAAACACAAATACGAGAAGTGTGAAATATCCAAGAAGCTTTGACGCACTCGCTGTATCAATGCTTAGCCTTAAAATAGAAGAATAACATGACACTATATTTTCGTACCAAACTAGGTTCAGAAATCAGTTGTTTTAAGACAAACACAGACAGACTAAAGGATAGTGATGACTCATTAAAGCTTTGAACCACTAATGATCGGCAGCACCTGATAAAAGCATCGGCCCACAACTGACCACACAGACACAAACATTTCATCCAGAAATTAACAACTATGTGGACTGTTCTCACACCTCGTCGCCTCCGGTCTCGATGTGTTTTGGCGGATGATCCGTGAGAAAGATCCAAGTTTCAGTGACACGGTCTTAAACGAGAGTCGCTGGGCTCGTGTGTTTTATACCGAGTTACAAACTTGTTGCATTGGATCATTGAAACACTTCCATGTGTGTTCTATCAGAAGTGAGGACTGACTATCATCAGATCAACGGCTCATTGACGGGGTTTCTAGAGGGGGTTCGGTTCTGGGGAGGAAGAGGAACTGGTCCAGACCCTGACGAGTCACATGAGACACATCTGTCTTCTCAAAGTGTCCAACATTATAAAACTAAAGTGAATCTCAACTCACCGGCGGCGGAGCGAAGCGAGGCTGCGTCTCTCTGGACTCACTGGGCTCTGGGCATCGTTAGCTGTGGCTCAGGAATCCTCCTCTGGCCCGAGGGACCTGTAAACTGCCGGAGACATGACGGTGTCGGCCGTGGAAAACCGGGTTCCTGAAGTATTTCTCTCCGCAGCACCAGGAAACAGCAGCTGAGCCGGTCACGTGAGGGAGTCAGCTGACCAGCTAGCTTTCCCGTTAGCCGTTAGCATGAACCCGCAGACACACAAAGGTTTAGCGCAGCAGAAGTTCAGCATCAGAGGATCATGATGAATAAAGTTGTTATTCCAGGACGGCTGTTCAGACGCCTCGTGTAAAACCAAACACGTTATTTTAAATGATGTTCGTTGTTCTCAAAACATTCAGCAGTTGCTCCAGCTAGCATGCTAGCTAATTAGCACAACAAGATAACTTGCGCAACTTCCGATCAAAAATAAAACAACATATTATGTAGAATTTTAAATTCATATATTAATTATATTAATCTACACTAGTGTGAAAACATATTCACATGTAGAAAACACGTCGAAATGTATATATTAATGATAAAATTATTTATAGTATGAAAAAACATGTTGATAACTATTGATAGTTTTAAGAAACAACTCAACACCTATTTCTATCATTTTGCTTTTAATTCATTATATATTTTTTTACAACCATTGGTTCTTCTTTTATACCTTTTGCCAGTTTTATGGTTTTATCCAAAGTTATTTTTTAATGCTAACGTGTTGTTATTGATCTAAATTTCCCTCTGGATCAATAAGGGTCTCTCTCTCTCTCTCTATCTATCTCTTTGATTTTATTGTAAAGCACTTTGGGCTGTACTTTATATATGAGAGCTGCTGTATGAATACATGTATTATTATATTATTATAGGTGGTGCAGGATAAAGGAAACATTCAGGTTTCTAAAAAGGTCAAGAACCGAATTTAGGTAAAAGTCCATTGTGACTCCCCCTCCTTTCCAGGTGGGGGCGGTAATGCGCTGATAACCAACCGCCATTAAACCTGCGAGGAGGAGGAGGAGGAAGAAGCACTAGAAGAAGAAGCAGCAGAAGTTCCGCCTGCTCCGGAGCTGCAGCATCTGATCCGATCCAGAAACTGAAGAATATTCAGGTTCGTGAAGATTTAAATCCGTCACAAGTGCAGAGTTCGACTTTAAACCGTGTGAGTGGACTTTTTCAACCCCCGCGAAGACTCCAGCTGCTCGTTCGAAGGCGACCAGGCCTCGCGGGCTCCTCGCCATGAGTTACGGAAGGCCTCCGCCGGACGTCGACGGCATGACTTCGCTCAAAGTGGACAACCTGACGTACCGGACCTCCCCAGAAACCCTCCGACGGGTGTTCGAGAAGTACGGCCGGGTCGGAGACGTGTACATCCCCCGGGATCGATACACGAAGGAGAGCCGCGGCTTCGCCTTCGTGCGTTTTCACGACAAACGCGACGCCGAGGACGCGATGGACGCCATGGACGGCGCGCTCCTGGACGGACGGGAGCTCCGGGTTCAGATGGCCCGGTACGGCAGACCCCCGGACTCCCACAACGGAGGCGGTGGAGGCGGCGGCGGCGGTGGCGGCGGAGGAGGTGGAGGTGGAGGAGGAGGACGGCGAGGAGGAGCGCCCCGGAGGAGCGGAGGTTATGGCCGCCGAAGCAGAAGGTAAGAACCAGTTGATGAGTGCGACGCGGTAAAATCAGGCTTTTCGCTTTGTCCTCGACCAAAACACCAGAAGACGTGTTGTGTTGATCTGAAACTGGCGCGGTTCACTTCACCATCCGGCGGAGACAAATATAACATAAATGTAAATAAGTCAACAGTTTCTCCGTAAATAACCAAACTCCTGAATTCACCAGGAGAAAGTAATGATCCAGTATTGATCATCATCACACGTGCTCAGATAAGTACCCGCGAGTCAGAATGCCCTGAATAACTAATTCTAATAGTTTTCTTACAATTACCACCATAAACTCTCTCTATATTTATATTTATAGCACTATTCTTAAAAAAACGTTACTTATTGCCCAACAAGATATAAAACCACATGAGATAAAGCAGTGAAAGTAAATAAATATTATAAATTGTACAAACTAACGAATGTAAGTCAAACATTCCTGAAAGCTTAGTTAGAAGTTATGTGAGTTTAGTTTCTGTTTGAGTTCCACAGTGAGGTGGCTCTTGTAACAAAAGATCGGCCTTTGCCACAAACTGACCTGAGCAGGGAGGGAACATGCAAGCTCAATAAATCTGAGGTGTCTTTTATTTTTGCAGTAATTGGGATTGTAATCTCAGGACATCTGATCTGCTGATGTCAGTGAAACTCTGATATCTGTTGGGGTGTCCGTGTGACTCCCTTCAGGTCCCAGTCTCTCTCACTTCATTTCCAGCTGTTTTCACTTTGCTGATGTTAACACAACCCACTGAATGTATTCAGCTCTTCCCGCAGCCCGAGACACAAGAGACGCAGCAGGTCCCGCAGCAGGAGCCGCTCTCGTTCCCGCAGCCGATCCCGCTCCAGCAGATCCCGCTCCTACTCCAGATCCAAGTCCCACTCTCCCAGGACCAAGACCCCCAAGCCCAAGTCCCATTCTCGCTCCAGATCAAAATCCAAGTCAAAGTCCAGGTCCAGAAGCCATACCCCTGCCTCCAAAAGAGAGTCTAGGTCCAGGTCTAAAAGCCAGCCCAAGTCCGCAGCAGAAAACGGAGGTGAAACCCCGTAGAGCTCTGCACATCAGCAGCAGGTGAGTTTGATATCAAAGCACAGACATTTCATATCAAGTTTTATTTCCCTAACCCTCCTTTTCTGCAGATAATTCAGCAGGTGTCTGGTGTAATTTCAAGACTAAATTAAATCCAAACTTTTAAATAGCAACGTCTCTCCTAAGAAAAACCCTTCTGGTCAGTAGACAGTTTTTTCATGCTTGAGTTAGTAAACAGGCTCTTAACTTTTAAGAACAGTTAAAACAAACCTTGAATGTTGGTTTAGTGCTGAGGTACCACTCCTCCATCGGCCCCTCGGGCATCAGCTGTCCTGTAGGAGGAGGGTGTTAGGGTAGTGGTGCTTGAGAGGAGTTGGGGTTTGTCCAGGCTCAAGTCATCCCCATTTTGTATAATTTCACCTCTATTCTCGTGTTTACTAAAGAAAGCTTTCTGAAATTTTTAACTTCCTCCCTGTGACTATAAAGTGAGTTATCGGCGCTCTGTCCAGTTCGTTGTTTAAATCCATAGGCGAAGCTGGTGGTGAGACGTCCTCGACAACAGAGAGTAGGTTGTTGTCATGGCGCTCCATGTTGAGCTGCTGGTCACTGTCGACTCACCGAGGGGCATGGTGCACATTCAGAGCTATTGGCTGCTGGTAAAACACCCACATTCACGACTGTTCCCTCCATAGCTTCATGCTTTTACCAGAAACGCGTAGATATGAGGAATCAAACATGTGACGTTGTTTCACGTGGATTTAAAGGATAAGTTGATTTTTAGATCATTAATGTTGCTTCCTGTTTCCAATCAGTTAAGTTCAGCAAAATAAACATCGTCTCATAAATTGTGCACAAGTGATTTTTAACAAAGACGTCTGTTGGTCCGGCTTAAAACTGGAGGTTTGTAAAAGTTACTGTCTCACAAAACCCTGTTTCTAACTTTTCCTTCTTTTGGCAGTTTCAGGTGATGACGTCAGAACTTCTTAGACAGGATCCCACACGAGCGACGTGTTCGGCTGTTAAAGGTTATTACTGTGTTATCCATGCTTTGTTCTCATTTATTTAGCTTCAGTACAGCTTTTTTTTTTTCATGTCATCGATGTGCTGTGATTTTTTTTTATTTCTTTTTCATAACGTTTTATCATTTATAAAAAGGGTGGAGGTCGTGTTCAGACATCACTTTCAGATGGTTCACTAGATACTCGCAGCGTCCTCTCTGCAGCCTGTATCATGGAGTGAGTTCTGCAGAGTCTCGCTTGCTTTTGAGTTCTTCATTGCAAACGTTCATATTGTAGAAATGTTGACCTGGGGGGGACCTGCTGTTTTATGCTAGCTTCTCTGTAATCTCACTCTGTGATACAGGCGTCAACATAATGAGACATAAACATCAGGGCCTCACTTCAAACATTTACTCCTAAATTTCTTTTTCAGTCTGGAATAAAAAAGACATCCAAAGTGACCCTAACCATAGTAAATGTAAGGAAAGGCCTTTAGTTTTCCCTTACTTCATTTCTCACACACACACACACACCAGTTAACTCGTTAAATTGAAGTAATCCCTCATTAAACAACACAAATGCTTCCTTCCTTTGGTTGCTGCCGCTCAGGGTGTTGTCTGTGTAGTCAGGACAGTTGTTTATTCTAACTCAAGTTAAATATAATCACATGTGAAGTACAGTAAGTTGAGTGCAACTTTCAAGTGTGGGTTAAGGTCATCAATGTGTAGAATGTGTCATGTCCGATTTTAAGGTAAAACTCGTCTCCTCGAGTCATTTTATTTTAAAGGATATCATTTGCTGCACTCTTAGACACTGTTTTGTTCTTCATTTTCTCTTTTTTAATTTCTGATCCTAATCCTGCCTGTATGTGTTTTTGTGCACTAGGCGCAGTTGTGTAGCAGTTGAATATTGCTGGTTAGCTGTTAAGGTGGCCTGTTGCTCTGCTGAGTGCTTGGATGTATCCAGTATTCTCCAGAAAGCTCCTGTGACTACCAGTGGTACGGTTGCTACAGTCTCATGCTCTGTACCATGACATGTTTATTTCCCATGTGATCCAAAAATGAGACCTTCAATAAAGAATTATTTGGTATTTTTTATGGCCTGTTTTTTATTCCTCAGATTATTTTTGGTGTTTAATACATGCCGTTGATAAAAGTTTAACATGCGCTTTAGACTGATGATTTGATCTTGTTTTCTAATTTGAAAAGTAAATGGACCCTCTGCAGTAAAAACTTCTTTAAATGTAAAAGCTTGTTCTATACATGGGCTTGTTTATAATTCATCAGTTTGTTATGTCGCTTTTCTCAATAAAAAAATATTTGTATAGCCCATATTCACAAATCAGTCTCATAGGGCTTAACAAGGTGTGACATCCTGTTCTTAACCCTCAACAAGAGTAAAATCAACCATATTAACAGGGTAGAAGCCTCATTCATGTGAGGATCCCTCACCCAGGACGCACGGGACTGCAATAGATGCTGCGTGTAGCTGAACATATTCACAAGTGAAGGAATGGGTTGTAAAAAGTAGGGGTAAAATATTATTACATGATAAACAGCACAAATATGTCTCAGCCTAAGACATGTATGTTTATATATATAAACATATAAACAATGCAGTATGAGCAAAGTACAGTTTTAAGTTTCTCCATTAAGTGTAGTGTTTTTTATATAATTGACTATTTAAATATTTGTACATGCTCCATAGAATTTCTAATATATTACTGATTTATCTACAAAATATGAAAAATACAATTTGTGCTCCAACTAATATTTTAATACGTTTCTTACCTATTTGTGCTATGTATATACACGCACTTCAATTAAAACTGTTACTCTTAATTACTGCCTCTTATGTGTGAGTACACCTACATCTCTACGTCTATACATCTGTCTATACATATATACATCTGTCTATTCATCGATCCGTCTAAATATATAAAACACTACTAATAACTAGTAACTTTGCAGTAAGTGTAAATTTAACTATTAAAAAATAAATATTCTGAAATATAAGTTTTGTATTTTTCCTGTTGACCAATATTCTCAAATGGTGACGTCACCATTCCAGTAAAGTGGGACCTATTGGGGCGTGGCTGGCTGGTGACGTGGCGACGTGGTGACGTCAGTTTCGGGGCGGGGCAATAAAAGCTTGTTTTCCAGCCGCTGGAGGACTTCGGGCTCCATTTTGTGAGAAGCTGTGACGAAGCGAGTGTTGATCCACCGACAGAAACCAGACCAGGAACAGCTCCACAGGCACAGACCGCCGACTCACCGCCCGCTACACAAGTTATCATCCGAAAAGGAAATCCAATCTTATCGTATGTCCTCTATCCAGAACCTCCAAACTTATGGTGAGTGCCTTTTATCCGAGGGCGAAGACCCAGGGTGGGGGAGGGGTGGGAGCTAGCGAGGCTAGCAGGGCTAACGAGGCTAGCGAGGCTAGCAGGGCTAACGAGGCTAGCGAGGCTAACGTCCAGCTTCAACTGGAGCTTTTATCGCTTTGATTTCGGTCATCGTCACAACTCGTGTTCATCCAAGGGACCAGGTCCGTAGAACCACCGACCTGCAGTGAACCCGTGTGACGGTTTGAATTTCTGTCTTCGTCACCAAGCTGCTTGTTGTTCGATCGGCCGCCATTAGGCCTACATGTCCCCGCTAACGCGTTAGCCTATTCTTCTGACGTGCTAGCATCGATGGTGAAAATCGTGTTTCTGCTAATAAATCCACCATGACTCTGATTTGATTGACTCGTGTCCGAGGGGAGATATTTATCATCGATGTGCAAACGAAAGTTTCTACGTCATGACGGGGCCATTTCGTCCGATCGGTCGTGTTTACTGACCGGAAGCCGCCGCGGAGCTGTGGCTCCTGGCTGCCAGGCCGCAGTAAGCTGTTAGCTGCTAGCTGCATGGACGTCTGCGCAGTTTCTAATCTGAAATATGACACCGCACCGTGGGAATCTAGATTTTCACTTCATTTGACGTCGAAAAAACGGATAAAATGTGAAATATCTGGTTATTACAGAAAAATAGGGACATTTACTGGTATGACGATCGAACGGTGTAGAATCCAGATGTGTCTAACAAGCTGTTCTTCTGCCCCCTCCTCTCCAGACCCCTTTGCTGATAAGGGTGATGACCAACACCCAGCTGGGACTGAGGACTACATCCACATAAGAATCCAACAGCGGAACGGCAGGAAGACCCTCACCACTGTCCAGGGCATCTCCTCCCAATATGACAAGAAGAAGCTAGTCAAGGCCTTCAAGAAGGTGGGATTTTCTGTTTCAATGTTTCTCTATCCAGTTGGTCTTGAAGACCAGGTCATGGCGTGTCTGACTCACAGGTTTATTGTTTTGCTCCTAAACAGAAGTTTGCCTGCAACGGGACTGTGATTGAGCACCCAGAGTATGGTGAAGTGATCCAGCTGCAGGGTGACCAGCGCAAGGATATCTGCAAGTTCCTCACTGATGTAAGTCAGAAGAGTCCGACGGGGTTATTTTCATGCTTTGTTTGGAACATTGGTGAAGTGGGTCAGGGGTCGTTTTCACTGATCAGCCCTTGTTCTGTCTTTGCAGGTTCACCTGGCCAAGGATGAGCAGCTCAAAGTCCACGGCTTCTAGAAGCTGCAGATCAGCCCTCTCCCCGACTCTCCAGGAAGGCCATTAACCCCCCTCCCCTCCTCCCTTCCTCCTATGTGCTGCTGTTGGCCCCCCCCTCGTAGTCCCACCAGCTCCTACTAGCTAACACGAGATTTACCTCTTGACAAACATGGGACTCTGTAACACCGACCCCCTACAACACCAGGGGGCAGGCTCGCTCTCTCAAAGACAGGCCACTGCAGCTCCACACAACATCAGGGATGGGGGTGATGACCCCGCCCACTTCCTCCTCCCCCTTGTTTATTCCTTTATTTTTTATTTTTAGGTATTGTGTCGCAATAAAGACACTATTTCATGTAACTTTTTGTTTTGTATTCAAGGTGTTTCAATAAAACGATGAGTCTCCATGTGTTGGAGTTGTGTCATGGGGAACGGGGGGGGTCACATCTGTTCCAACTGATGTGGATAATTGAGAAGCCTGCAGCGGGGAGGAGGGGTCGGGGGTTTGTCTGCATGATTTCTCAGTCTTGTTTTTTCCTTAACATCACATTGCTGTTTACATGTCTAGCTGCCTGCTCTCAGGTTAGAGAGCTGACTGTCTCCGGCACCTAAAATGTTTAATTTAATTATTTGTTCAATTATTTTCCTGCTAATGCAAGTTTAAAACTAAGTGGATGTTCTCTGGTGATTTAGTTCAGAGCGAGTCCCGTGTGGACGGCTGAGTCGGTTCACTATGATCACATGAACCCTCTGGAGTGGGAACAAGTTAATGCTGGTTTCTTTGGGAAACACCATTGAAGGTGGTTGAAATAAGTCATTTTGGATTAACTGGTAAATAAAGTCCTGTTCTGGTGGATGACCAGCTTTCTCATCCAAAAACAAAACTCCCCAAACCTGTGTTTAGTCACACTTGAATCTTTAATTTCCTCTATTGCAATAATGTATAAATAACTACGTAGTAATGCAGTTAAATTTAAAGCCATGGCCAGGTCACACTGTGCTCCTATGACTGACGAGGGATCGAGTCTGTTTTGCAAAATCCACATTTGGCTCAATAAAGTTCATGCAGTTGATGAGCCTGTCCTGTTTTTTTTCTATGCGTGTTTGTTATATTTATTATAAACGTGATCTCTGGACCAATAGACCAATTCAAGAATGCTTCGTCAGTTAATGATGCAACAACTCGCATGGAAGGTGTCTCTGGGCTGAACCACATTGACCACATGCTTCTGAGGATGTTGGAACCAACTGGATTCACTTAATGTGTCCTGTTTTTTATCTTTTTAGCAGAATCAGCTGTTCAGTTAGTTTGCATTGGTCGAACCATGCAGTGACAACCCTTCAAATATACGACAGAAAAGTAAAAACATACTTATGTCATCACAAATAAATGACAAACAGACTTCATGTGTTTAATTGAATGAACACGGAGATCAATGCAAAGAGTTGATTTAATGAACTAGATGAACTTTCTTACAAGTAGTTCAGTAGAATTGAGGTGATTGAGCATCAACAGAGAACTGAACTCACTGAGGTAGAATGTGAAGACTGTTGTTGGCTCCACCTGTCGTTAGAAACCGAGACTCAGCACTACACCAAGAGGGAATTGCTTGTGGTTTGGTACAAACGTTCACCTGGACTGAGCTGATTCGATTTTGGTGCCGTGGGTCAAAGGTCAAGGTCACAGGACTGTCCGAAGGGAATTTCATTACATTTGGTACAATTCACCTGGATTAACTGATTAGATTTCAGGGGTCAAAGTCCCGGTGGCTCAATAAAACAAGTGTTTACGTGTTTATTTGGTAGTGTTCCTCTTGTTGAGGGTTAAGAACAGAGCATGTTGCATATGGACTAAACAAATAAAATGTGATTGGGAGGGGAGAAAGGATGTAGAAACATGTTCACGTGCTCTGGTTGAGGAACTAAACCACAGGCCTGTGATTCTGCTTTATTTATATTCTCTCACACATTTTCATCACCTCGCGTTTTTTATTTTGCCTTTCGCCTTCGCCCTGCCGCTCCTTTGTCCCTCGCTGTGACCCGTCGGACTCCATGGTAACGCAGCCGCCGCCAAAGCTAAAGCTAAGTGTTGTTTTGCTAGCAGGCGGCAGAATCAAAGCTTTTTCTACTTTTAGCAATAAAAACCTAAGAATGTGACTTTACGTTAAATCTCCCGACGACCACCCACGAGCTCTGATGAAGACACAGGAGCGACCTGAGCGGTGAGACGCTGCCAGCGGGTTCACTGCAGTTCAGCTGTTAGCTAACTGCTGTTAGCTAACAGCTGTTAGCACCCTTTATATTTATTATTCCTGTATTTCCCGCTGATAACTTGTGCTCCTGCAGAGAACCATGTTCCCTCTGGAGCACTGAGACCCTCTGAGTCTTCTCAGGTTCCATCAGAGGAGGAGAAGCTGCTGTTAAACACACTGAACATCAGAGGAGCTGCTTCAGGGAAAGACTTTAAAACTAAACTTTAGAATTAAGAGAAGCTTTTCTCTTTACTTCAGCTTTGAACTAAACTCTCACTCCTGCACTTTTATCATTTATCACTTTCTTCTTTTCTGTGGTTCTCATGTTACTTTAAATCTGTTCTTATATGAATTACATTTTAACATGTTATGTTCATTTGATCTATATTGTATGTGAAGCACCTTTCAGAGGTCAAAGCTGAATTTATTGTTTGAAAGGTTTTATACAAAGTTTATTATCATTACTTTTACTCAGCAGGGGTTGAAATGTATTCAGTTACTCATTAGAAGTAGAGTACTTGTACTTGAGTATTTCCTTTTCACGACTTTCTTTACTTCTACATTTACACACAGATTGTGGTGAATGGGATTCTCTGGGAATAATTTGATCAGACTGAAACACTTTCCGTATATTTGTGAATTAGATGTTTTTTGGAGTGTTAACATAAAAACCAGGTCTGTTTTCATTCCAGATGTGATCCCTGTTGAAGATTTCTCCTCAAACAGACACGATGCCAGTAAGAATTGATTCTTGGATATTTGATCAGATGTAATATCTTCTCTGTCAGATTCACTCGTACACGTGACTCTGTTGGTCGTGTTCCTCAGGTGCTGAACATCTGGGAGCTGTCCATCCCGCTCCCAGCTGTTCTGATGATCACTCTGGGTGTTTACATGACGGTTCTGGGCATCGGGCTGTGGATCCGATTCTGTCTCAAGGTTGGTGCTCGGAACGCAGTCAGTGTATCTGCAGAGCAACGTCTAATGTCAACTGAAGGAAACGTGCACAGGTCGATAAAGGACAGGCTCCTTTTCACTTGAAACTCATTTTGATTAAAACAAAACGTTATTTCATCAGACTAGTTTTCACATAGAATCTAGATTTTATCATATAAAATTATAGATTTGTGTTATTGAGGATTCAAAAGAGATTGTTCATATTAAAAATACAGATTTCCCATTTCCCACTAATATATTATTGTTGGGGTTAAAATGAACCTTACATATCAAACTGCAACTTTTATTAGTTTCACATGGATTAAATTATTTTAATTTTAAAATTGGATTCAACTTAAGGTCTTTAACGCGGTGAACTGAATGAGCGGACTTCTTTTTAACTATATTTAAATACAAACAAGATCATCGGTATTATATAAAATGATACCAACATAAAGTTTGAGAAACAAGCCAACAAAACAAGAACCCACCAATGAACCAACACAAGTTATTACTGAGTGAAAAGTTCTTCACATCCTGACATTGTTGACAGTTATGATCCGTCTCACCGAGGCTGAGACACAACAGGACGTCCACGTCTTCGCCAAGTAGCAACCGAACAATTCTGTACTTATCAAACTATGTTTTTATTATCAGAACAACTTAAAGTAAGTAAGTTAGTAAGACTGGTCTCTTGGTTTCCGAGTGGACAAAGTTCCAAACAAACAAATCATCTAAACAGAAATCGAGCATCGCTACATCAATCAGATATCAACTAATGAAATTCAATAACTAAACATCCTTATTAACCAGAAACAGGCGACTTCCTGGTCAGATAGTGGGGTTCGGTTTGTGTTCCTCTGTTTGTCGCTACACACGAGTTCAACACTTTAAAGCTCTGATTTCTGCAGCTGTCTTCTCTCTCAGGACCGTTGTTCCTCAGACTACGGTGACTGCTGTCCCAACATCTCTGTTTGTGAACAGTGCTTCAGACTGGCTGAAATGTGCAACTGCCGCCTGCCAACCATGCGTTCATGTCTGGCCGATTCGTGTCCTGCTCCGACTGTAAGTAACCGACAAGCCCTCTGGATTTTATCTCCAGTCTGGTCTTCTCATCTGCACCAAGACTGAAGTTTCCACTTGAAACACTCCTGTTCATTTAGGAACCAGAGTCTGACACTGTAGAACGGGAGCTTGTCAACAAGGCCAAAGATTATCTCAAGAAATACATTTGTGAGTTAGAATGCGACAAAGTTCTTGTTTTATTCTTATATATCCAATCACACGAGACAGGTGTTGTCATGTTTGTCTAATCAGGATCGTCTGTGACTTGTGGTGGAAAAACTCCTATTTACAGAAAGTTTAGAGACATTAACATTTAGTGTCGGACATGTTTTCCCAGTGTGCCAAGTGGGACTGTGCCTGCACCTGTCAGCCTCCCGAGTGCGAGTCCTGCAACTGCCTTTGCTTCGAGATCAGGATCAAGTAGAAGAAGAGGACTCAGGTAAACTTAGGCCAGAGTCAGCAACAGGCTCCTCGTTGCACCGCTGGAACTTTGTAGTAGGTCGACAGGCCGGAGTCTGTGATGAAGAAAAGTTATATTTATTTACAAAAATCGTAAATTTAGCCAAGAATTCAACAAAAATAACTTAAACCATAGAACAGATTCACTTAACTGAATCCTGAATTAGTTGAATCTAGTTCAGGAAGTTTAAAGTGAACTGGGTCACAGATCTCATCTCTGGTTCAAACACATGGATCCAAGAGACATTTCACCTGTTATTGAGTTCACAGGAGGTTGAGGGACGGAAGAAAGGATGAATGATGATGAATTGATGATTTATCTGGATAATATGCAGCATAAACATAAATTAACTGATGCGTACAATTACTACCTCAAATAATAAATAAATATGAATAAGTTCCTTACATAATTCATGCATCCACTTAGTAAACAAAGTGTCTGAGTCTGTATGGAAGAAGCCTTTTGTGTGAGTAGATATTGAAACAGTTTCTTCTTTGTTTCACAGTCGTCATGTGTCGGATCACACAGAGGTTCTGCTGTTCTCCATCTGGAGGCACCTTGTCTGTTTTACAGTAAATTCAACCTTAATGTGTTTTTTATTATTTCTCAACGTGTCTGATCTCCTGCCTCCGTCTGTGGCTCCGAGTTCTGGCTCCGTCGATTTTTATATTCTATTTTTTAATGTTGTTTTTGTGGAATTTGTATCGTCAGACTTTAATGTTCGAGAATGTTGTAAAAGAGACTGAAGTTGCTTGTTGCTGTTATTTTATACATTTATATTTTTCTTTTTCAAAAGTTGTATTAAATTCTGAAAAGTTAAAAATGGATTCGTCAGTTTACTTTGTCCTCAGATGTTTTCAGATGTGTGGGGGGTGCAGTGGTGTCAACTGACCTAAGTTCAGTTAGTTAAAGCTGGTTAAGACTTTTGAACGTTAAGACATAAAATCACCTGTAAACATCCAAATGTTTTTTTTAAAGCTTGAACTTTTCTTTTCAGGGACAACAGAGGTTTTCAGAGACTTTGTCCAAATCCACGTTTCTCATTCTGCCTCCAAGTTTAGTGGAAATCTGATCAGTAGTTTTCATGTAAACACACATGAGTGCAAACAGTGCTTCAGATTCACTGCAGTTTTATTTCATGGAAAGATTTGACTTCAAGTTGTTCATCAGTGTCCAGTCAGACATCCCCCCCCCCCTGCAGCTGGGGGAGGACGCGAGGTAGTGGACTGTTGACAGTTTTCTTTTCATCAGTTCACGAACCACAGGGGATGAGATGAACTCCATCTGCAGCGTAATCAATAAGAACCATCGCTCTGCATGTGAGCAATGAATCACTGAATCACACAGTATTTAAAAAAAGATTCAATCATCTTCAGTATTCAGAATTTGACACAAAAGATTATATGATTGTTATTTAACTGATTAAAAAAAGGTAAAAACAGGTGCAGAACCATGAGATTCTGGAACGAGAGGCTTCACAGTATCATGTTTAGTGCAGCTTAAACAATTCTTCATCTCAACACATTTCATATAAGACTGTAAATTCAAACATTAAAGGAGACATATCATGTTTCTTCACTGTTTCGTTCCTCTACTGTTTTAAACCATGAATGTAGAAGTTCTGCAAAGTTCAAAAGTCTGTGATAAAAGGAGAACCCCCCCCCCCCCCCCCCTGTTCTTCAGACAGGAGCTCAAAGTGGTGAAGATGAACAGAATATGTCTCCTTTAAAGTTTCTGGAAGATCATCATCATTTATCCGTTTGTCGAGTGTTGAGTCTGCGGCGAGTTCTCAAAGGAAAAGTGCCGAACACAATCTGCTCCTCGTGCTGGAGTCGAGTCACAGATTCCTTCTTTACATTCACGTGTCAGTCACATCATCACTAATCACAGATCAAGCTGGAGGTTTCTATAAGAAGAGCTGGAGACTCAGTGAGAGGAGGACGAGGTGGAGGAGGAAGTGAGTGAGGGCCCCGCTGCTGCTGGTCGGGATGGAGGTGGAGGTGGAGGTGGAGGTGGTGTTGCTGCTGCTGGAGGCCGGAGACAACAACTTCCCCAAGTTCTCAGAGAGGAATGTGTTGTACTTGTCCAGTTTGGGGAAGACGGTCACAGTTACCGCTCGTGTTTTTCTGGTGGAGCTTTCAGCTGATAACACGGCCGCCTGGAACCAAGAGCCGTCCTGCTTACACATCAGCGGGCCCCCAGAGGCCCCCTGAGCAAACAGCAGAGAGAGAAACATCACATCCAACAAGCTGTTTGGATCTGAACCATGAAAAGATCCACATTCAAGCGGTTTTCAGATGTAAAGGCGTGGAAATTGGTTCAGACCTTTTCATACTGTATTGTCAAAATCTCTATTTGTCCTTTAAAGGTGCAGTGTGTAAGATTTAGTGACATCTAGTGGTGAAGTGTTGCAGCTGAATACCCCCCCCTTCCAAACATGCCAGAGAACCTGTGGTAGCTTCAGTCGTCATAAAAACCTCTAAAGGTTTAGTTTGTCCAGTCTGGGCTACTGTAAAAAACATGGCTGCCTCCGTGGAGAGGACCCGCTCCTGATGTAAATATAAAGTTTTAAATATAAAGTATTTAAATATAAAGGCTCATTCTAGAGTGAAGAAAACAACAATTAGTACAATTTAGATGAAACACACAAGTGAAACATCACTAGGATTATTTTATATTTCATTTCTGCCAATAGAACCTTTCACCTGAATCTTACACACTGGACCTTTAAACGATCTTAATACTCTGACGGAGAAAGTTGCTTCACACGTTTTATTTACATGACAGTAAATAGTATTTTTCTTGATTTCACTGAATGTGCTTTTCTTAAAGAGAACATTCGTTGAACTTCTCTTTTTCACCTGCTGTGAATGAGACACGAAGTTTGACTCTTGTTCGTAAAGTAAAACTGAAGCTAAAGCCAGGACATCGTCAGCTGAGGGTCGACACCCACATTAATAATATCACAATAATAATAATAATCTCATTATTAACCTTCTCCAGGTTCAGACTTCCTGTACAGAAGCTGTCCGTCCCGGACGCGTTGCCGCAGTCGGACACCGACGTCTGGACCTCCTGCAGAACTTGTTCCTCTGAAGTGGAAGAATAAGAACATGTGAATCACATATCATGATGTAAGACGTGTCAAACCGTGAGAGGAACTCACCCCCCCCTCGTCCAGAGCTCCAGCCGGAAGCCCAGCACGTGGAGCCCTCACTGAAGCTCCGCCCAGTGTCCAGGCAGAGGGGCTGGATGTAGTCGGACAGCGTCGGTCGGGATTCCAGATGCAGCACCGCCACATTGGAGCCGGTCAGGTTGCTCAGGGTGATGTTTGTCACGCTCAGCGTCACCTCAAAGGGATTCGACCCTTTCTGTTTCAGACGACCCAGGACGACGGTCCACTCAGACGCTGCGGGTGAACTGTGGGAGTGAGAGTGAACCACATGAGGCCTGAGGAGAACTCGAGTCTTTAAACGCCTGATGTGCTTCCATCCCATAGACTCCTCTTCCTCTCACTGTCCAGAGATGAAGCTCAACAGATCTGTGTTGTACTCTCCTGGTGTCTTACCTTGAAAACAGTTGGCCTGACTCAGCACAGCGTCCACGGCCACCAGTGTCCCGCCACACACGTGACTTCCATTCCTCTGCAGACTCGCCATCCACGGCCACACGCCAGCCGTCACCACTGAGCTCCCCCCCAAGATCCGAGTATTCAAGGGGGCTCGGCCGCAGACCACAGCTGGAGAGAGAAGACAGAGAAGACAGTTCAGCCAGTTTACCCAGTTTAAATAGAACCAGTGAACAAGTCTCATTTAAAGGTTAAAAACCAGCTGATACAGAGACTCACGTTGGGCTGTGGTCGTGGGGGGGGTGGTGGGAGGCAGAACGATGGTGGTGGTGTTGATGGAGGCAGGATGATGGGAGGCCGGACGATGGTGGGTGGGAGACCTGGACAGGTGACGCTCAGGTCGCTGTCAGTCCCACTGGAGGAGAAGGTGACGTAGCCCGGCTGGTTGGTGGTGACGTGGCTGTTGATCCATGCCTGATAGCGGGACACTCGGGTGTAGACTCCTGGGAAATTAGGCAACGCACAACCTTCTCCAAAACTCACCACGCCCTCCTGGATCCAGCGGCTGTTCTGCTTGCTCACCATCGGGCCGCCGGAGTCTCCCTGTGGGGACAGGAAGCGTCAGGAGACAGGAACTCCTTCACAGGAAGTAAAGACACAAACAGGCGGTGAGATGATCACCTGACACGAGTCCTTCCCTCCGGCTCGTAACCCGGCACAGATCATGTTGTCTGTGATTGTACCCACGCCGTAGTCACAGTTACACCGTCTGTTCCCCACCACCGGCACCTCCACCTCCATCAGGTTCTTTGGGGAAGGAAGTGGAACTGAACAGAACCAGTTCAAAGAAACACGTTTTAAAACTCGTCTCACTTCAAAGGAACAAATATCAATCACTGTGACGTCAGGTTTGTCATGTGTCATCCATCCATCATCCATCATCCATCATCCATCATCCTCCATCATCCAATCATCCATCATCCATCATCCATCATCCATCCATCATCCATCCATCATCATCCATCATCCACATCCATCCATCATCCATCATCCATCATCCATCCATCATCCATCATCCATCATCCATCCATCATCCATCCATCATCCATCATCCATCCATCCATCCATCATCCATCATCCATCCATCATCCATCATCCATACATCATCCATCCATCATCTATCCATCATCCATCATCCATCATCTATCATCCATCATCCATCATCCATCATCCATCATCATCCATCATCCATCCATCATCCATCATCCATCATCCATCCATCATCCATCATCCATCATCCATCATCATCCATCATCCATCAATCCATCATCCATCATCCATCATCCATCATCCATCATCCATCATCATCCATCATCCATCATCCATCCATCATCCATCATCCATCATCCATCCATCATCCATCATCCATCCATCCATCATCCATCATCCATCATCCATCATCCATCCATCATCCATCATCCATCCATCATCCATCCATCATCCATCATCCATCATCCCTCATCCATCCATCATCCATCATCCATCCATCATCCATCATCCATCATCCATCCATCATCCATCCATCCATCATCCATCATCCATCCATCATCCATCATCCATCCATCATCCATCAATCCATCATCCATCCATCATCATCCATCATCCATCCATCCATCATCCATCATCCATCATCCATCATCCATCATCCATCATCCATCCATCCATCATCCATCCATCCATCATCCATCATCCATCCATCATCCATCCATCATCCATCATCCATCATCCATCCATCATCCATCCATCATCCATCATCCATCATCCATCATCCATCATCCATCCATCCATCATCCATCATCCATCATCCATCATCCATCCATCCATCATCCATCATCCATCATCCATCATCCAACATCCATCCATCATCCATCCATCATCCATCCATCATCCAACATCCATCCATCATCCATCCATCATCCATCCATCATCCATCATCCAACATCCATCCATCATCCATCCATCATCCATCCATCATCCATCCATCATCCATCATCCATCCATCATCCATCCATCATCCATCCATCATCCATCATCCATCATCCATCCCTCTTTCTTTACCTCCTGACCCGATTCTGCCCCAGCCAGTGACCCAGGAGTCGGTACCACTGTGGAAGACGCTGTTGGGGGCGGCGAGGCAGACGGGCCGGATGTAGTTGGTGAAGGTGACGGGTGAGGAGAGCTTCAGGAGGGAGATGTCGTTGCCAGTGGTCAATGAGTTGTAGCTGGGATGCTTGATGACCCTTGACACGGTGCGGGACACCTCGTTGGGGTTGGACCCTTCTTGTCTCTGACGTCCCAGGTACACGACCAGGTTGTTTGTGCTGGAGCTGCGATGATCAGACGAGAAACTTAATGCTGTGGTTTATTTTAAGATCTTGTCTGGATCAGCTGTGCTGGAGAGACGCTGGGTCGATCTCCCAACAACAGCCACACCACAGCGCCCACTGATTTCATTCTTTAATTAACACAAATCAACACAACAAAAGTACATTCAATAAATCAACCATGAATCCACCAGGCTCTTCTGCCAGTTTGACCATGGGAGGGCTTCACTGTGATGATCTCTCTCCTGGTGCAGGGACACTATCAAATACACATTTAGTTCAGTTATTATTTGTGTCTTCTCACCTGGGGAAGCAGTGAGCAGCTGTCAGCACCCATTCTTTGTTAATGAGCGATCCTCCACAGAAGTGACTACCAGATCTGTGTATACTGGCCTGCCAGGGCCAGCTGCCCTCAGGGGCCACCTGCCCCCCAACGATCCTGGTGTTCAGAGGAGGTCGACCACAATCTGCACAGAGACACAACAAACACACAACATTCAACAACACACAGTCTGCAACACCCCCGTCCCCCTGGGACTGAGATCGTAAACACACAGATGAGGATGATGATCTGCTTCTACTTCAACATACTAATCATCTCAGAGGTCGAGACCTTGAATCCCAACTGACACCTCACCTCTTCAGAACTGATTCAATGTGTGACAGTGTTATTTTTTAAAATCTTGTTTTAAGTGACTTATAGAATAAAAATTATAATTATCATTATTATTACGACCCTGTTAACAACAACAACATATTCACAGAAACTTACCAGCGAGTTGTGAGCGAGACTCTGAAAAACAGAAAACAAATCTGAGTCATCACTTCAACAATGAGTCATCACTTTCATTTCTATGTTCATATAAACTCATGATTCATCTTTCAGCAGCTGGAGACAAAGCAGGTTTACAGAGTGACGACATCTCAGCCTGTCAGTAAATCTCTCGTACAGGAAAACGTGCGATGAGCAACTCGACGACACTTGAAAACCGAAGCTGCTGTTGATTGAGTGTTAAAAGTTCACGTCTTTGTCCTTCAACGTTCTCTGACAGGTTCATCAAATACGTCTCCGTGCGCTGCTCTCAGACTGGTTTGACTGCCTCGTCTCAGGTGGTTTCAGCTTCTACTTCCTGGTGTTTCCACTTGATTTTTGTGGCTGCAGCCGTCGTGTGTGACGACAGACACACAGCTGACGCTCACTCAGTGTAAAACACTTATCTGAGACAAGAGGATTATTATGTGCTGAAGCTACAGCAGATAATTATTCAGTCAGTTTCTCTCCATCATTCCCATCGTATTGTCATTAATGTTGTTTAATCTATAGGTTGAGATTTTTTAGCCATGCATGGTGTCACTTCCTGATTTTACTGATCATATGATGGAGAATCATTTTCTGATCAACCTAAACTTTAGATTTTCTCTCTATTATTTATTGTGATTGTGATTGTGACTCTATCGTGGATCAATATATTTGATGACCTGACCTTTGACCTATCGGCTCCAAAAGTTAATGATGTGGAGATAAACTCCCAAATGATATTCTCGCCAAGTTTGTTGAAAATGACGGGGGGGGGGGGGGGGGGGGGGGTGAAAACAATGCCTTGCTTCAGGCTGTGTCGGCTCAAACAAGTTTCCTGCTGCTCAGTGTCACATTTAATGAGTGAACGTCTCTGAAAACAAACTATTCACTTGAGGGACTTAACGAGTCATCGACCCTCTCAGCCGGACATGACTGGTCACATGGTCACATGATGCCAGAGGTCACATGGTCCCACTGACCTCCCACCTCAGGTTAACGATGCTGTCATCCGTCCACTTACATGTCAAAGTGAAATGACTGAAATTACAAAACTACAAAAAACAGATGGAGAAAAGAACGAGGTTTGTGCTTCACATGTTTTTATCACTAAATGAAACCTTTGAATGTGACTCACTTCCTGTTGTCGTGTAGATTCTGTTCTTTGACCCAAACAGGACGTCTCACACATTCAATAATAAAACCTCATTATTCTCAAACTCCTCAGAATCAGTTTAAAAGGAAAAATATTGTTTTAATTACATATAATTATTTTTGTTATTATTTTACTGTCACATTTTGATTTATCTACTCAACGACAATCTGTAAACGTTTCGTGTAAATAAGATCAAACGTTCCTCACAAGTCTTCACTCTGCTTCCGTCTGTTGAGCATCGAGGTTCATATTTTAAATTATTAATGTGAAAAGCTGAAATCAGGTTGATGCCGGGAAGCAAGAAACTCTTTTCTCAACTTTTACACTTATTGTCTCTTAATTCATGTGAGATAAGAATTAAACTGAGTAAAACAGTAGATTATTGTTACAATATTTGACTTTAAACAATATTCTGTGATAAAACAATACTCAGGTTCACAGGAGGCACTAATCTTTAATTTAAGATCTTATACAACTTCATGGAACCAGGACGGAACAATGAAATAAATGATTAGATTCAATTAAATCTAATTTAAATAAATGTCTATTTGCTGGTAAAAAGATCACAGATTAAGTTTATTTAGGGATAATCTTTTTAATATTATTTACAATTTAAAAAACAAAATAAAATGTGACGTTTTAAACTTTTGAAACCTGATGAATCTTCTTTAAAAAGCAGATTTTGTTGAACAGAGAATCTGATGCGACTGTGACACGTTTAAATCCGAGTTAAACTGATCCTGTCGTCCTGCAGCTTTAAAGACCACTGAGCTTCTGGGTTTAATGGTTTTTAAACATTGTCCTACACATATTCTGGTTGTTTTTCATGGACGAGCTACTTGTTTCCATGACTTCACTTCCTCCTGAGAGTTTTGCACAGATCTGAAGCTGAGGATGGTTCTTACCTGGCGTCAGGAGGCTGAGCAGCGTCGCCACACAGACGACTTTGCAGAGAGCCATGAGTGAAGGTGGAAATCCTGTGATCTGCTGCAGCAAACTTATTTATTATCTCTCTCTCTCTCTCGGCCCCGTGAATACTAAACATGCCTCGCTCTACCTCTGACATTGTTACCTGCCGGGGACACGCCCACACAGCTAACCACAAATCAGCTGCTTCCATTCAGCAGAACATTAATCACCACATTAATATGCCACTTTTACATTTGTCCTGAAAACCAATTAAAAGCTCAATAAAAGTCACAGTTTATTTTTAAAGATGTTGTTGATGTTTCCATTCACATCACTGACACGGTCGAATGATCCAGGATCAGTTTTTAAATAACATCTGTGCATGAGAACTTTTCTTTTTCCTCTCGCAGTGAGGACGACCCCTCAGAGCTTCCTAGTGGCCCTCCGGGGCCCCGACCCAGAGGCTGGGAACCGCTGGACTCAAACTAACGTCTTAAAGGGCCGGAACAACAGCAGCTTCAACAAACCCTCTCACCTGCCGACATTCCTTCACCCCCGCACAATGAGTGTCTGCTGCCAGACGTCTGATTTCTCACTGTTCAGGAGAATGAGCTCAGACTGAAAGAGAAAACTCTGTGCAGAAAAGGAATCCATTGATTTAACATTGTGAAATTCCAAAAAAAATATTTTACAAGTCCAGGAATTCACTGTATTTGTGCACATCAGTAGATTGATATTAATATAATCAACATAATCAATGGAATCTTAAAGCAAGGTTTTTGTCCCAATATTGTTCCAGGTGCATCTTGTACAAAACTGGACGACAAAAGTCCGATGAAATGATCGTTTCTCCTTCGGCTGCAGCGACGTCTTTCTCTATCGTTAAAGAAACGCATCTCAGAGCGTTTAACACTAGGGGGCGGAGTCTATATATGATTTAGAGAAAGTATATATTTCTTTATTAATTGACGAAACTTCCCAAAGGACAAATAAAGGTTATTTTATTTTCAGCAGTGAATGAAATGTACAACAGGAGGTGATGAGGTCGTCACGTCAGTTACGGATTCTTCACTCGAGTTAGAGGAAACAGACGGTCGACATATTTCTCTGATGGTTTTCAGATAAATGGTTTCAGGAACCAGGTCAAAGCTCGGAGGCGTCGACGTGCACAGAAGCTGTAGAAGTTCAAGACAACACAGCTCAACTGATGTGTGACTTCAGGCGTTGACGTTAAAGTACGTGAACTTATCGTCTTATTCTTACTTTCCTCGATGGGGACAGAGCTCATTAGCATCTTTTGTAGCCATAATTAAAACACTTCAACCAAAAATGCAAAAACTAAAAACAAACGAAGGTGAAACTCTGAAATGACCTTTGACCTCTGATGAGGATCATCAGGTTTACAAACCAGCACATTCTTAACGAATCTATAGTCAATCAAGAAATGACCAATGAGAGACTTTTTCCTCTTTTAACAATATGTTTATCGAGTTCACGTCCACTTTATCCACACAAAGGAAACGCTTCAGTGGAACCCGACGCCGCTCGCTCAGCTGCAAATACCTGAACTCAAAGTACCGGGGTTTTTTCTCTGTGTTTCTATTGGTCGACGGCCTGATGCTTCCAGGAACATCATTTTCCATGTAGAGGAACTGGTTCTGCTGGTTCGTCCAGTAACACTTACTGATGGTAAGTGTTACTGGTGATGAGTCACAGAGAAACAAAAAGTCCTCACAGCAGAAGAAACACAAACTACATGTGATAAATCATTAAAATCATGTCCTCGCTCAGAAAACGTCCCCCAGAGGAAACGGGTGTGGAGCCGTCACTCACTGACCTGCTGCTCTTCTTCTTCTTCTGGACTGAAAATAACAACCTGTCACAGACTGTGGGTCCGATCAGCAGCCGCGACGCCAACATGCAAAGTCTGTGTGACGCAGGACGTTTGCATGTTTTCCTCCTCGGCCTCATGTCACTTTCCACGGTTACATCTGCACACGCTCAAATCGGTCCTGTCCTCGAACTTGACAGAAATATGGACAATGCGTTTCCGTGTGCAGTTACGTTATTAACAAGTGACTTTGATATTTTTACATGAAAACAATCAAAAGCTCATTTTTGTGCCACAATTCAACTTGGTCTTGATTTGTTGCTTTGAGAAGAACTTGATCTTGATCAGATCAGCAGCCGTTCACTCACGTAGCCGCTGGAAATCACAACTAATGAACAAGTTCAAAACGATCTGAAACAGAAGTGGAGCTAAAGAGTGTCGACATCAAAGGGTTTGGAAGATGAACAATGAGATCAAAGTGAGGAGGCGTGGCCGCGCGAGCAACGCCTCAGGTCCATCGAGAGCTTTCACTCACGACTCCCATCACAAGGTCGCTGTTGAATGTTCCACAAGTGAAGAGTGTGAGAGTCAAAGTCGTACAGTCGACCCAACACAACTTTTCAAAACTACACAAGAGTAACACAAACCTGAGCAGAGGACGAGATACAAAAACTCTCAAAACTGCAAATAAATCAAATATTCTTTAAATGAATCACAGTCTCGTAATAAGCAAACATGACTGAAACATTTTGATTCTGCATTAAACTGATATATTCAACAAAAAGGCCCAAAAAACGGTTCTGCACTGATACATCACATTTCATGGAGCTGACGCTTTTATCCAGAGCGACTCACAACAAGTGAATCAAGCAAGAGGAACAAACCAGAACAAGAAGAATCAAGAAAGTACTATTTCTTCAAGAAAGACAAACTACAAAGTGCGACATGTACGCAACTACTAGTGTTTAAAACGGATGCTGGTAACTACTGGTAACTACTGGTAACTACTGGTAACCGTGAGGGA
This sequence comes from Hippoglossus hippoglossus, assembly GCF_009819705.1. Lineage (NCBI taxonomy): Eukaryota > Metazoa > Chordata > Actinopteri > Pleuronectiformes > Pleuronectidae > Hippoglossus > Hippoglossus hippoglossus. The sequence continues at coordinate 22,632,018 of NC_047158.1, read as the reverse complement.
ACTTAAAGACCAGTGGAGCTGCTGCTTTCTGGGTGAGCTGCAGAGGTCGGCAGCAGCAGGTCGACCTGCCAGGAGGGAGGTGCAGTGGTCTATAGGCCTGAGATGACCAGAGCCGGGACCAGAACCTGAACCAGAACCTGAACCAGAACCTGAACCAGAACCTGAACCTGAACCTGAACCTGAACCTGAACCAGAGCCTGGACCAGAGCCTGGACCAGAGCCTGGACCAGAGCCTGCGCCGCCCTCTGAGTGAGAAGTATTCTCCTGATGTTGTGCAGCAGGAATCTACAGGAACGTGATGTAGCAGTGAGGGAGAGTTGACTAACCCACCCAGGTTCCTACAGGTCTGGGTGTGTGTGTGTGTGTGTGTGTGTGTGTGTGTGTGTACTTAAAATGAGTATTTTCAGGGTTTCAGTTACATTTCGGACTTTTTAAGAGCATAAAGAATGAAATTTAAAACGTTCAGAGTCAGAATTACTGACATTTCATTATGATTGAAGATGAATCCTGAACGTTTGTAGACGATCAGTTTTATTAGTGTTTTAATAACTGTTTGAAAAAGAACTTCAACACAGATATCACAAACTCCATCATACATCATAGACATGATGCCGACATGTTATGAACATTAAAATTAAAAAGACCCAACTCAACGTATCTTAAATATTTTAACCAATTCAATTATGTTTAAGACTTAAAATTCAGATTGTTGAATTAAAATAATGAAAACATCAATTATCTTGTTGCAGTTAACTTGTTAAGTTGTTCAATATTAGCTGGAATGTCTTTTATGATATATTTTATTACATGTGTGATGAATGTTTCAATCCCAAACATTCATCACTAGATTTCTTCTCTTGAAGTTAATTTCTTGAATAACTACACGAGTCATCAGCTCCATCAGATTCATCGTTTGGTTTTATCAACACTTTCTTTTGAAAACCAGCACATGTACGATACAAAACAACTTTCATATTAAAACACACAAGTTCAGTCTCAACAAAAACCTGTGAAATACGACTGGAGACGAGGCCTCATTTAAAAAATCTTTACATTTTCTCCTGTGACAAACTCAGAATATTCAGAAGTTTAAAGCATCTGAAATATCCAATGAGATCTGGACTCAGAAATGAAACCAGGAAGTCATGTGACCTGTTGTAATGTAAAAAATAAATAAATATATACACAAACAAATTAATAAATACAAATGAACACAAAGTGTTAAAAAGGAGAAATTCACACTGTCAGAAAACAGAAGAGGAGAGTTTCACATCTGATGAAATCTATAATAAATCTTTCTCTTGGAGCTTTAATAACTGATCATGATGGATTCATGCTTTGGGCTTTAATCTCTCCAACAAACAGCAGAGTCACTTTTCAGATGTTAGTCTGTTGACTGGTGTAAGAAACCAACATGAAAACAATCCTTACTGAGACTTTTACTAAAAACTAAATCAAAGAGTCGACTCACGATGATAAAATCTAAAACACGTTTAATTATTTGCTGTGATATTGATGCAAAATTGAATCTTTTCAGTTTAGTTTAGTTTTTATTCTCAGATTTGAGTCTGAACCGCTGCTGGATTTAGTTCCTTCCAAAGAAAAACCTGGTTTGAACTGAATGAATGAAACTAGATCAAATCTCTTGAACTCTTCACTGAGAACAACATCAGGAACATTTGTGTTTGATGAGTCAAACCTCAACAGGAAGTGATCGGATCAGAAATGTTCCTGACACAACCTTCAGTGTGAAAAACAAAGAACCGGTTTGAGTCTCTAGTGAGATTTAGATCAGTATCTTCTTCGAGGGATTTGAGTTTCCACAGCTTTGTAATAATGAATCACTGAGGATGACAGTTCTCTGACTTCTCTGCTGACACCTGAACCTGAGTGTGATAATGAAAACAAACACGAGTCATCGGACAGGTTTTTAAATCCCAGCGTCACAGAACCGTGAAAACAGATCAAACCTTGACGCTTCTCGACCGTTCACGCCTGAGTCGGAGGGACGAGCCGCTCAAAGAGAAACACGACTAAAGTTTAAATGTTTGTTTTCACTTCTGAACCAGAAGAGACGTCTCCAGCTTCAGACAGGAAGTGGATGGTCTCTGCAGTTGGTTGCTTAGTGACAGAAACTCCTCTGAAGGAGGAGCAGTGATGGTGAAGAGTCAGAGCAGCGATTTATTTTCTGGTAGTCGAGTCATGTGACTGATGAGAACCAATCAGGAAGAGAACGTCTGCGTCATCGTGTACAAACGTCTCAGTTTCTGTTCAGACTGAAACACAAACCCAGAGTTTTCAAACTAAAACGAGAGCAGTTTACACAAGTCTCTGATTCAGAGGCTGGAAACTCCACCAGGCGTAACCATAGCAACAGGGATGAGTGTTAAAGGTCAAATATGTCGGATTTGTTTCCAGGTTCAGTTTGTGAGTTTGTGTGTTCGTCGTCTCATGATGATAAAATCTTCTTCATGAGGTCAGGAGACATGAAATCATCTGCTGTCGTTAATGTGTTTCCAGCTTCTGAATAAAACTTTATCAGACAAAAATGTATCCTTGTATTTCTTTAGATGGAATTTGATGCTGAGTTTGTTTTTGTAAACGAGACCTCGCTGAGCAGGACGAACGTGGACGGAGGTGAGGACATCGAGCGACATGAACAACAATAAACGCAACAAACAGGGACAGTCACGTTTTTCTACACTGAGGGTCACAGTGAACAGACGAGTGTTAAAGGGGAGGACAGGGACACACTGTTCCTTTGTCCTCGAGGGATGACTCAGTAGGGACGTCCTCGTCGCTCCTGTCTGTGGTCCCCCCTGAAACAGACAAACATCCTGATGTCACTGAGCTCAGGTTCAGATCCTCCGTGCACGAGTCTTATTCACATTCATTTCTTAATCTGGTAAATATCTGAATCTCAGCGTCCATGTCGACATGTCGGTGTTTCTGTTCTTATATAAAGAAACAAGCTGGAAAGAGAATTTAGAACCTTTCATGTAATAAAACCTTCAAACGTTGACATCAAGGATCTTTCACCAGTGTTTTTTGGAGTGACTCTGACCTTGCGTCCATTTTGCCAGGGCCGTATCCTCCCCGGTCGCCGCCTCGGGCCCCTCTAAAGCCCCCCCGGTCGCCGCCTCGGCCCCTGAAGCCGCCACGGCCCCTGAAGCCGCCACGATCAAACCCTCCTCTGCGCTCTCCTCCGTAACCTCCTGACACACACACACACACACACACACACACACACACACACACACACACACACACACACACACACACACACACACCTGAGATTTAATATGTGTCTGTTGCTGAGTCTTTATTAGAAAAGTGTGTGATTAAAAACCAACAGGAAACAATGTCAAAGTAAAATCTGTCTCTTTCAAATGTCTGTTATTGATGAATTACTGAAGCAAACATTGTCATAATGAATATTTCTTCAGTTGTTGATTTTCTTTATTTTTCCTCCGTAGAAAGCAGAAGCAATAAAAGCTAAAAACAGGACAGACCATAATCAACATGTCCGACCTCTTTCCATCGGGGGCATCCCTCCTGCGTCCTCCGGTTTCGGAGCCTTGCACTGGTTACACTCATTTCGCCACGAGAAGTTCAGGTTGCCACAGTTACTGGAGAGAAGTGACAGCGATCAATAAATAATAGAAATAAGACAACATAACATATTAAATGAGAGGATAAATAGAATTATTATTTTGTATAATTAATTCATATTATTGAACATATCAGTGACTCAAGAGTTCGAGCACTTCCAGTCTCCAGCTCTCTGCTGTCCTCCTCCTCCTCCTCCTCCTCCTCCTCCACCACCACCTCCTCCTCCTCCTCCTCCTCCTCCACCGTTGCCGTTGCCGTTGCCTCCTGGGAAACCTCCCCCTCGACCCCCCGCAAATCCTCCATGGCCCATGGGCCCTTCAACGAGAAGAAGTGTGACCAGTGAGACCATCAGCAGAACACGTGACTGATGAAGAAGAGTTTGTCCTTCACATTGATTCTGTGAAGTTGAATCTACAGAAGCTGCTTCTTTATCTTATTTTACTTTAAATAACCTTTGAATGAGATAATTGTTGTGAAAGTTCAGACAGAAAACGACTTTGTGGCGACACTGGGACGAACTTTCAGTTTGTGTCAAACGAGACAAAACAACATCTCATACTAAATAACAAAGTTCAGAAAAATGGCCTCACCTCCTCGTCCGCGACCTCCCCTCATTCCCCCCCGGCCTCCAAAGTCAGCTCTGCGGGTGGCGAAGGAAACTTTGATGGGATTTCCATTGAAGTCTTTACCTGGAGAGGAAAGTGAAGACGTGAGAAACACAACACAAGACAGAGTGAAACGTAACTGTACATTATCTGAAATCAGTTAAAAGACTCAGAAGTTCTAAACAGAGTTGGGTGGATTTTGCTGTAACTAAATCGCAGGTGAATCATCTAACGGCCGACGGACAAAGAACGAACCATCAAACCAGTCGATGGCAGCTTTAGCTGAGGGGGGGTCGTCAAAGGAAACGGTGGCCTCTCCTTTCAGCTTCCCCGTCTCTCGGTCTGTGTACAGGTTGATCATGGGGAGACCCGTCTTCTTGTTGACCTGCCGGACAGAGAAGAGGGACAGTGACTCAAAAAGAAGGATCACGTAACGGGTAAAGATTTGGATGATGTCAGTGCAGGTCAGAACTTCATTAGATCTGGATTCATACATTTACAGTTGACGTCCACTTGGGCAGAACAATTTGTTCAGATTTGAGTTTTTTCCAAGATCCAGCCCCAAGGAAAAAACTAACAAATACAGACTCCACATATTTATTGATCTCAATTTGAATCCTTGAATCTGTAAAATGTCTCTTTTTGAATCAATCAACCTGAATTTGAAGACACAACTTTGAGATAAATCATCTTTATGTAAATGTTGTTTTTCTTTTCTAATCAAAGTCTGAGCCTCACGTTTGTTTGATCAACTTTGGTCAAAAGCAAACTCATATTTAACTAATACACATATAGTCCAGAGCTGAGGCTCGTTACACTTCATTTAAATCATTCACACGATAAACACACTAGTGAATAAATGTACACGTGTATTCATGATTTAAATCAATGCAGTGTTGGGACCTGGTTTTTTGGGAGACCAAAGCTCTGCCTATTTGTGCAGCCAAAAGCCTGAAGCCGCATGTCCCTCCAGGACTCAGTCTCCCAGGGGCCATCAACGTCACACAGAGGTGTGAAAACCCCCCCAGGGACACAGGTTTCAACTCCCATTGGTCACTCTGGACCCCATGACCTGTGAGGTCACCGGGCCAATATAAGGCCTGTCCCCACTTTCTTCTATCTCTTTCTACACTCCCTCCACGGAGAGAAGGCTGTCGAGCCTCTTTCCCTGCATCGCCGAGGGAAGAAGCCTGGCTTCTCCAGCTCACATCTTCTCTTTCCATCCAACTCTTCGAGAGGAACACAAAGGTGCAGCTTCCAGCTCATCTCACCAAGGAAACCTCCTCGCAACCCAAGCTCTACCAACCTCCTAGCAGCGACTCGATGTCCTGCTGGAGAACTTCAACCAGCAACTGAGCTGCACAGCTCAACAGAATCACTAAGGCAGCCGCCATTTTGGAAGCACGCTGACTCACACAGACACACACACACGTAGACTCACATGCCTATCTTTATTTAATAAGTACACGGTTAGTAATTTGTGTTTTTTTTTACTTTATTATATTCATAATAAATGTTTTTCTTTCACAAATGTTTTTTTATTAATGTTGCATAAGTGAATTTCGCCAACCTCTACACTGTCAAGAACTCCATATCCTTCAACTTAGCTAACTATCTATATGGTAATTTTGGTTATAGTTATTAATTTAATTGTTAATCAGAGTTCCAAATTTGTAGTTAGTACTTTTATGAGACCTATTCAATAAATTGGCTATATTTTCCCTTCCTTTGAAGGGTGGTGCCCCGAGGTAACTTTAATCAATTAAAGTTATTATTTAATATTAATATTAATAATAAAATATGAATATTTAATATTTTATTTTGATAACCACAATTATTGAATGCCGAAAGGCACACCATTTTATGGTATCTCATTTAATTCATTATGGCACAACAGCAGCGATCGGTTCATCAACATGTTGAAACTCACCTTAATGATTCCAATCTGCTTAAAGAAGTCGGCCACTGACTCGACCGTGTAGTCGTCTCCCAGGCCTTGTACGAAGATGGTGTTGTTGTCAGAGTTATCCTGGTCCTGCACTGTGGACAGAACACAACAGTGGACGACTCTTCTCATCTTCTCTCTCGCTCTGGCATCATCAAGTTATCATCTTATAAATGTGATGAAATCCTCTATTCACAGACGAGACAATGTGATCACTCTGTTGTTATGAACAGTGTTCAGCTCAGGTTTGGACCCGCGAGTTTCATCCCTCGGTTCCACCAGCGTTTGTTTGAGGCCTGGTTCAGAACCTCCACGTCTCAAACAGGTTCGTCCAATTTCAAACACAGACAGTAAATAATTATCTGTTATTTCTCTGGTGTGAAAAAGAAGCTGTCCTCTGGTGGACAGACGCAGACATCTGGTGCGTTCGGCTTCATTCGGAGCAGTCGTGCAGATTGTGGAGATGTTTTGTGGAAATGTGAAGGAGGGACTGAAGTCACATGATTGAATGAAAAATATCCAGTGTGTGAGAGAGATGGAAACAAATGAAACTCACTGAAGCCGGGTCCTCCATGTCCCGAGTCTCTGGGTCCTTGAGGACAAAAAGACAACAACACGTCACTTGTGGAAAAGAACACAAACAAACACCAATCACACAAACTGTTAATTGATTTTATTCCCACCAGAACAGAACCAGCATTCAGCCACTACAGCCTCTGGATTCGTTTTACTGTCTTTAGTCATCACATCATCTCATCTGTCAACGAGCAGCTCATTAGTCCAAGTGAAGGAAACAAGAGCATTGTTGACATACTGTCAGTTTACGCCTCAGGACAACCACCGCTCTGCTCCCAGTGCAGTTACACTGGTTCCAGTCGATTCTATAACTCAGAGTCTGACACTTCACACACAGCCGCTCGGGTCCAGCTCATTAATCCGTCATGTTCACAAGTCAAAGCATTTGTGTTGATGCATTTCTTCCTCTTCTATCATTTCCTTTCCATTAAATGTGGAACTTAATCAGATTAAAGGGCCTCGAGTGCATCCTCTTTGTTTCACACTGTTAAATGTGCAGTGTCTTTGCTCATTTAATGTTAAATGTGTGTATTTTTGCTTCCTGTCCAAATTGCTGTTACCTGTGATGTTGTACATGTTGCTGCTGTACGATGCACAACTAATTCCAGATGCTTTCAGACAAGTATCATCATCGCTCACACAAACCCAACCGGCCTCTGAAACCAGGTCCAACCCGTTGCAACACAATCCCTTTTTGAGTATGTGTAAGTTCCACTGGGACGTTAATCCATATCATTCGTTCCTTTGTCTACTTCAGGTTTCACAGAGCTTTACAAAGAATTCTTGTAAATCTTACCAACATACATCTTGGGATTAACAACCCTGTGTTTGTGTTCCGAGAACATTTTGTGTTACGCATGGTTACACACCTTGGTGTGTAAAGTCCCGTCACACTGTGTGAAGACGCTGTGTCACTGGCAGCTTGATTTACCGGAGCTTCAGGAAGTGGATCAGTTTTTACTTATTTTAAACCAACTAATCGTCAGAAGTTGAACTGTTATCAGAAGCCACACCCCCTCGCAGCAACACAACACTTGAACAATCAAGAGGCTTGTTTTCTACACAATTGATTTATTTCCCAAAAGTGACGTCACTTCCTCCCGTGACAGTGACGTCCAGAGTCGACGGTTCACCTCAACATTTCAGATTAGTTTAATTTGTATTAGTTTAACTTTAGGACCAAGTTTTCTGACCGTTTTGCATTTTCACCATTCTTTTTTTCCCGATCACCAGATGATGAACATGTTTTTCCTCGTCTCATTGTTTCAGTCATTTGTTGGAGCTTTATTTTGGTGGAGGTTGTGTTTTCATCGCTGTTTGTTTGGCGAGTTTATACAGAAACTGATTTTCTTTAAACTTTGGATCAAAGAAGAATTTATTCACTGATGAAACATTTCCACCACTTTCTTTAACTTTGTGACTTAAGAGGGTTTTTTCAACATTTTTGTGCCTTTCTCAACAAATAATGCAGAACTGGAATGTGAGCAGTACTAATGTAGAATAGAATAGAATAGAATCCTATTATTTAATATGTATGAACAAAAACATTTGGTGTGGATCCACAAAACGAACTGGATTCAACATAAAGATAAAGTCAGTGTTGGCAGAGGTTTCTCTCTCAGAGTCCGTCTGGTTTATATTCTTGTAATAATTTAAAAAAGATCAGATCCTTGAGAATCTGTCAACGTGTCACCTGCTGATTTAGATTTTTTTTTAATGAACAAAAGCAACTTCAAACTAAACGGTTTTAATGTAAATGCCAAATATCTCTGTCCCCACCAAAGATTTCACCTTCAGCCGTCAACGTATAACATGTAATAATTCAAAGTAGATGTAATGTGTGCCTAACAACCTTTGGGTTTACTTTCCCCAAACAACTGAGTCATGTGATAAATCCTCATCATCAAATGGTCTTTTGTTCCAAATGAACCATCGAGTTGTTGTGAAACCTCAAGTTTTCCTGGTGTACACACAGTACACAGAGTACACACAGTACGCACACCACCAGTATCAGGTTACTGGTACTTGATTATGTTGCACACTGTGCAGTAAAAGCAGTTTTCACCATCCAACCCTCATCTTTGTCCTTCTACAGGTTCCACACACTCTGGTATAAATGTTAATTCATCAGTTTGTGACACACAAACTCTGAATCACAGGACATTTCCCCTGCTGGTTGTTGTACAAGCTTCTGATTCCTTTCTCCTCTCAGCTCTTTTGTTCATAGACGCAGCAACAAGTCCAAGGTCTTATGACAAAAGCACCTGAACACCCATTGAATTCAAACACCTTCAAGTTCTACCTGCACGGATACAAAGTGAGGTAAGAGGTCTGTGACCAGATGACTCCCTCTGCTGAGTGAGAGCGAAGCTGCAGTGCCTCAGGACTTCAGACTTTCCGCTCTTACAACACACCACTGAAAATAACACCAAGCTAAAGACACCTACTTATTACCATATTGAGAAGTACAATGAATTGATCGTCTTGTAATAAGTTCAGTTTGTCCAGCAGCTGGAGCGAGTGTTTCATTGTCCTCCTGAGATAATCTGCTGTAATAATTAGGTGTAATTTTCTTTCTCCATGTCCTCAGGTTACATAAACACCACACACGTGAATGAGCACAGCTTTCAGTTTCGGGTTGTGACCTCTGACCCCCTTCCCTTTAGCTTCCACTCTTCAAACTCAACAAACCTCTTTGCTCAAGTTTAAATCACTTACCACCAAACTTATTGAATCCTCCACGATCGCCCATTCTGATGAAGAGGGAGAAAGAAAGGACTCACATTGAAGGCTGGTGCTGACAGCGAGTTCTCTCATTGGGTTGTGGGTAACCTTCATTCTCAGTCTCTTCATTAAACCCCCCCCTTCTTCATCTGCCACTTGTCCTTATTAACCCCTACTTCGTATTGTTCTCCTGGATAAACCTCCAAGGACAAGAGGCCACTTTAAAGACCTTGTCTTTGTTTGTGCAAAAGCAACTGAAATCTGCCACTTTTACCCCAAAAGTCTTTTAGCAGCTTGTACGTTCCGATTCCATTTCCTCACACAACTTGGGTTTGTGTCAATTAACCAAACACTAAGATGTGGACTTCTTTTCTTTTTTTTACGTCTTAGGCAATCACTACTTTTCACAGAAATGCAGCAAATCCCCAAACAGGTTTTATCAAGATCACCCAAACTATGAGTATTTTTTATTATTTTCATAATTCCAACTACAAGAGGACTGTTTACTGTCTGGTGACGTCCCCATTTGTCCATTTCCCAAATGAGGTTTTTAGAGCAGAAAGCCAGCGTGGAGAGAAGGTAAAAGCCTAGAAGAAGATTCAAAGATTGATTAAAGCAGAGTATGACACAGTGATCCGTCAGGGCTGCTCGGACAGGAGGCGCCAACAGGGGGACAGGCAGGTGAAGGTGAGGCTGGCATGTTAGTGTGTGTGTGTCGAGGCCGCTCTTTGGTCAAGGCCCTTTAGTTGCCATGGAAACACAACTTGGCATGTTCTTGTTTACAAAAATATTTGCTTTATACATTTCAGTGTGTAGAGTTGAATTAGGAAAAATCTATAAAAATAAGCAGCCGTGCTGCTGTGCATCGTCTTCACTCTACATTTTAACACTTTCTCAGTTTGTACCTTTTATAAACGACACAATAAACTTCATTATACTGGGATAAAAACCACAGGTTGTACCAAGACACAAGCGCCAGTCACAGACTGTGAATAAAGACGGACGACAAGTCTCCACTTCCTCCCATTGTTGAAAAGAAAGAAGCTGAAATACTCTGGATGCCACATCGCCTCCGCATCCAGGCACTGATGCTTTATTCAGTCGGAAGGTGGCTGGAGTTCTACCAGCGAGACCACTTTAGAGATTTTAAGACTGAAACCAGGGATTTAAAACCTGTTTGTGACATGAGATCAAGTTGTGGACACAAACACTTGTCTCTGTTTCCTGCTGCTGTGTTCATGTGCACAGCGATCACCAGACGTTTATGAAAATATAATATATTATGCTGTGTTTGAAAATGCATGTGACAAACTGAATCATTAAATGGTAATAAAATGTTTTCACTAGCAGCCTATTGATAATGAATTCACCTTGAATAAATCATCACATGTCTTTTCTCTCTGTCACAGAATCATCTTTTAATAAGAAATATTGGGATCAATTTTCTTATCCTGTATTATTTGGTGCAGGATCACAACTGATTATATTTTACACCCAAGGTTGCAGCAGATTGGATCTATCAGCAGTTTACTGATACGTCGAAACTAAAATAACCTCCGTCCACACTAACACCTGGAAACACGTCACGTGACCATTCACGCACACTGGTCATGTGATGGAAACAGGAAGTACATTGTCTCCTCTGCAGTTGGTTGCTTAGTTACACAAAATACTAGAAACGAGGAACAGTGACCTTTATATGAATCAGGGGAGAAAGGATGTAGAAACATGTTCACGTGCTCTGGTTGAGGAACTAAACCACAGGCCTGTGATTCTGCTTTATTTATATTCTCTCACACATTTTCATCACCTCGCGTTTTTTATTTTGCCTTTCGCCTTCGCCCTGCCGCTCCTTTGTCCCTCGCTGTGACCCGTCGGACTCCATGGTAACGCAGCCGCCGCCAAAGCTAAAGCTAAGTGTTGTTTTGCTAGCAGGCGGCAGAATCAAAGCTTTTTCTACTTTTAGCAATAAAAACCTAAGAATGTGACTTTACGTTAAATCTCCCGACGACCACCCACGAGCTCTGATGAAGACACAGGAGCGACCTGAGCGGTGAGACGCTGCCAGCGGGTTCACTGCAGTTCAGCTGTTAGCTAACTGCTGTTAGCTAACAGCTGTTAGCACCCTTTATATTTATTATTCCTGTATTTCCCGCTGATAACTTGTGCTCCTGCAGAGAACCATGTTCCCTCTGGAGCACTGAGACCCTCTGAGTCTTCTCAGGTTCCATCAGAGGAGGAGAAGCTGCTGTTAAACACACTGAACATCAGAGGAGCTGCTTCAGGGAAAGACTTTAAAACTAAACTTTAGAATTAAGAGAAGCTTTTCTCTTTACTTCAGCTTTGAACTAAACTCTCACTCCTGCACTTTTATCATTTATCACTTTCTTCTTTTCTGTGGTTCTCATGTTACTTTAAATCTGTTCTTATATGAATTACATTTTAACATGTTATGTTCATTTGATCTATATTGTATGTGAAGCACCTTTCAGAGGTCAAAGCTGAATTTATTGTTTGAAAGGTTTTATACAAAGTTTATTATCATTACTTTTACTCAGCAGGGGTTGAAATGTATTCAGTTACTCATTAGAAGTAGAGTACTTGTACTTGAGTATTTCCTTTTCACGACTTTCTTTACTTCTACATTTACACACAGATTGTGGTGAATGGGATTCTCTGGGAATAATTTGATCAGACTGAAACACTTTCCGTATATTTGTGAATTAGATGTTTTTGGAGTGTTAACATAAAAACCAGGTCTGTTTTCATTCCAGATGTGATCCCTGTTGAAGATTTCTCCTCAAACAGACACGATGCCAGTAAGAATTGATTCTTGGATATTTGATCAGATGTAATATCTTCTCTGTCAGATTCACTCGTACACGTGACTCTGTTGGTCGTGTTCCTCAGGTGCTGAACATCTGGGAGCTGTCCATCCCGCTCCCAGCTGTTCTGATGATCACTCTGGGTGTTTACATGACGGTTCTGGGCATCGGGCTGTGGATCCGATTCTGTCTCAAGGTTGGTGCTCGGAACGCAGTCAGTGTATCTGCAGAGCAACGTCTAATGTCAACTGAAGGAAACGTGCACAGGTCGATAAAGGACAGGCTCCTTTTCACTTGAAACTCATTTTGATTAAACAAAACGTTATTTCATCAGACTAGTTTTCACATAGAATCTAGATTTTATCATATAAAATTATAGATTTGTGTTATTGAGGATTCAAAAGAGATTGTTCATATTAAAAATACAGATTTCCCATTTCCCACTAATATATTATTGTTGGGGTTAAAATGAACCTTACATATCAAACTGCAACTTTTATTAGTTTCACATGGATTAAATTATTTTAATTTTAAAATTGGATTCAACTTAAGGTCTTTAACGCGGTGAACTGAATGAGCGGACTTCTTTTTAACTATATTTAAATACAAACAAGATCATCGGTATTATATAAAATGATACCAACATAAAGTTTGAGAAACAAGCCAACAAAACAAGAACCCACCAATGAACCAACACAAGTTATTACTGAGTGAAAAGTTCTTCACATCCTGACATTGTTGACAGTTATGATCCGTCTCACCGAGGCTGAGACACAACAGGACGTCCACGTCTTCGCCAAGTAGCAACCGAACAATTCTGTACTTATCAAACTATGTTTTTATTATCAGAACAACTTAAAGTAAGTAAGTTAGTAAGACTGGTCTCTTGGTTTCCGAGTGGACAAAGTTCCAAACAAACAAATCATCTAAACAGAAATCGAGCATCGCTACATCAATCAGATATCAACTAATGAAATTCAATAACTAAACATCCTTATTAACCAGAAACAGGCGACTTCCTGGTCAGATAGTGGGGTTCGGTTTGTGTTCCTCTGTTTGTCGCTACACACGAGTTCAACACTTTAAAGCTCTGATTTCTGCAGCTGTCTTCTCTCTCAGGACCGTTGTTCCTCAGACTACGGTGACTGCTGTCCCAACATCTCTGTTTGTGAACAGTGCTTCAGACTGGCTGAAATGTGCAACTGCCGCCTGCCAACCATGCGTTCATGTCTGGCCGATTCGTGTCCTGCTCCGACTGTAAGTAACCGACAAAGCCCTCTGGATTTTATCTCCAGTCTGGTCTTCTCATCTGCACCAAGACTGAAGTTTCCACTTGAAACACTCCTGTTCATTTAGGAACCAGAGTCTGACACTGTAGAACGGGAGCTTGTCAACAAGGCCAAAGATTATCTCAAGAAATACATTTGTGAGTTAGAATGCGACAAAGTTCTTGTTTATTCTTATATATCCAATCACACGAGACAGGTGTTGTCATGTTTGTCTAATCAGGATCGTCTGTGACTTGTGGTGGAAAAACTCTATTTACAGAAAGTTTAGAGACATTAACATTTAGTGTCGGACATGTTTTCCCAGTGTGCCAAGTGGGACTGTGCCTGCACCTGTCAGCCTCCCGAGTGCGAGTCCTGCAACTGCCTTTGCTTCGAGATCAGGATCAAGTAGAAGAAGAGGACTCAGGTAAACTTAGGCCAGAGTCAGCAACAGGCTCCTCGTTGCACCGCTGGAACTTTGTAGTAGGTCGACAGGCCGGAGTCTGTGATGAAGAAAAGTTATATTTATTTACAAAAATCGTAAATTTAGCCAAGAATTCAACAAAAAATAACTTAAACCATAGAACAGATTCACTTAACTGAATCCTGAATTAGTTGAATCTAGTTCAGGAAGTTTAAAGTGAACTGGGTCACAGATCTCATCTCTGGTTCAAACACATGGATCCAAGAGACATTTCACCTGTTATTGAGTTCACAGGAGGTTGAGGGACGGAAAGAAAGGATGAATGATGATGAATTGATGATTTATCTGGATAATATGCAGCATAAACATAAATTAACTGATGCGTACAATTACTACCTCAAATAATAAATAAATATGAATAAGTTCCTTACATAATTCATGCATCCACTTAGTAAACAAAGTGTCTGAGTCTGTATGGAAGAAGCCTTTTGTGTGAGTAGATATTGAAACAGTCTCTTCTTTGTTTCACAGTCGTCATGTGTCGGATCACACAGAGGTTCTGCTGTTCTCCATCTGGAGGCACCTTCTCTGTTTTACAGTAAATTCAACCTTAATGTGTTTTTTATTATTTCTCAACGTGTCTGATCTCCTGCCTCCGTCTGTGGCTCCGAGTTCTGGCTCCGTCGATTTTTATATTCTATTTTTAATGTTGTTTTGTGGAATTTGTATCGTCAGACTTTAATGTTCGAGAATGTTGTAAAAGAGACTGAAGTTGCTTGTTGCTGTTATTTTATACATTTATATTTTTCTTTTTCAAAGTTGTATTAAATTCTGAAAAGTTAAAAATGGATTCGTCAGTTTACTTTGTCCTCAGATGTTTTCAGATGTGTGGGGGGTGCAGTGGTGTCAACTGACCTAAGTTCAGTTAGTTAAAGCTGGTTAAGACTTTGAACGTTAAGACATAAAATCACCTGTAAACATCCAAATGTTTTTTTAAAGCTTGAACTTTTCTTTTCAGGGACAACAGAGGTTTTCAGAGACTTTGTCCAAATCCACGTTTCTCATTCTGCCTCCAAGTTTAGTGGAAATCTGATCAGTAGTTTTCATGTAAACACACATGAGTGCAAACAGTGCTTCAGATTCACTGCAGTTTTATTTCATGGAAAGATTTGACTTCAAGTTGTTCATCAGTGTCCAGTCAGACATCCCCCCCCCCCCTGCAGCTGGGGGAGGACGCGAGGTAGTGGACTGTTGACAGTTTTCTTTTCATCAGTTCACGAACCACAGGGGATGAGATGAACTCCATCTGCAGCGTAATCAATAAGAACCATCGCTCTGCATGTGAGCAATGAATCACTGAATCACACAGTATTTAAAAAAAGATTCAATCATCTTCAGTATTCAGAATTTGACACAAAAGATTATATGATTGTTATTTAACTGATTAAAAAAAGGTAAAAACAGGTGCAGAACCATGAGATTCTGGAACGAGAGGCTTCACAGTATCATGTTTAGTGCAGCTTAAACAATTCTTCATCTCAACACATTTCATATAAGACTGTAAATTCAAACATTAAAGGAGACATATCATGTTTCTTCACTGTTTCTTTCCTCTACTGTTTTAAACCATGAATGTAGAAGTTCTGCAAAGTTCAAAAGTCTGTGATAAAAGGAGAACCCCCCCCCCCCCCCCCTGTTCTTCAGACAGGAGCTCAAAGTGGTGAAGATGAACAGAATATGTCTCCTTAAAGTTTCTGGAAGATCATCATCATTTATCCGTTTGTCGAGTGTTGAGTCTGCGGCGAGTTCTCAAAGGAAAAGTGCCGAACACAATCTGCTCCTCGTGCTGGAGTCGAGTCACAGATTCCTTCTTTACATTCACGTGTCAGTCACATCATCACTAATCACAGATCAAGCTGGAGGTTTCTATAAGAAGAGCTGGAGACTCAGTGAGAGGAGGACGAGGTGGAGGAGGAAGTGAGTGAGGGCCCCGCTGCTGCTGGTCGGGATGGAGGTGGAGGTGGAGGTGGAGGTGGTGTTGCTGCTGCTGGAGGCCGGAGACAACAACTTCCCCAAGTTCTCAGAGAGGAATGTGTTGTACTTGTCCAGTTTGGGGAAGACGGTCACAGTTACCGCTCGTGTTTTTCTGGTGGAGCTTTCAGCTGATAACACGGCCGCCTGGAACCAAGAGCCGTCCTGCTTACACATCAGCGGGCCCCCAGAGGCCCCCTGAGCAAACAGCAGAGAGAGAAACATCACATCCAACAAGCTGTTTGGATCTGAACCATGAAAAGATCCACATTCAAGCGGTTTTCAGATGTAAAGGCGTGGAAATTGGTTCAGACCTTTTCATACTGTATTGTCAAAATCTCTATTTGTCCTTTAAAGGTGCAGTGTGTAAGATTTAGTGACATCTAGTGGTGAAGTGTTGCAGCTGAATACCCCCCCCTTCCAAACATGCCAGAGAACCTGTGGTAGCTTCAGTCGTCATAAAACCTCTAAAGGTTTAGTTTGTCCAGTCTGGGCTACTGTAAAAAAACATGGCTGCCTCCGTGGAGAGGACCCGCTCCTGATGTAAATATAAAGTTTTAAATATAAAGTATTTAAATATAAAGGCTCATTCTAGAGTGAAGAAAACAACAATTAGTACAATTTAGATGAAACACACAAGTGAAACATCACTAGGATTATTTTATATTTCATTTCTGCCAATAGAACCTTTCACCTGAATCTTACACACTGGACCTTTAAACGATCTTAATACTCTGACGGAGAAAGTTGCTTCACACGTTTTATTTACATGACAGTAAATAGTATTTTTCTTGATTTCACTGAATGTGCTTTTCTTAAAGAGAACATTCGTTGAACTTCTCTTTTTCACCTGCTGTGAATGAGACACGAAGTTTGACTCTTGTTCGTAAAGTAAAACTGAAGCTAAAGCCAGGACATCGTCAGCTGAGGGTCGACACCCACATTAATAATATCACAATAATAATAATAATCTCATTATTAACCTTCTCCAGGTTCAGACTTCCTGTACAGAAGCTGTCCGTCCCGGACGCGTTGCCGCAGTCGGACACCGACGTCTGGACCTCCTGCAGAACTTGTTCCTCTGAAGTGGAAGAATAAGAACATGTGAATCACATATCATGATGTAAGACGTGTCAAACCGTGAGAGGAACTCACCCCCCCCTCGTCCAGAGCTCCAGCCGGAAGCCCAGCACGTGGAGCCCTCACTGAAGCTCCGCCCAGTGTCCAGGCAGAGGGGCTGGATGTAGTCGGACAGCGTCGGTCGGGATTCCAGATGCAGCACCGCCACATTGGAGCCGGTCAGGTTGCTCAGGGTGATGTTTGTCACGCTCAGCGTCACCTCAAAGGGATTCGACCCTTTCTGTTTCAGACGACCCAGGACGACGGTCCACTCAGACGCTGCGGGTGAACTGTGGGAGTGAGAGTGAACCACATGAGGCCTGAGGAGAACTCGAGTCTTTAAACGCCTGATGTGCTTCCATCCCATAGACTCCTCTTCCTCTCACTGTCCAGAGATGAAGCTCAACAGATCTGTGTTGTACTCTCCTGGTGTCTTACCTTGAAAAACAGTTGGCCTGACTCAGCACAGCGTCCACGGCCACCAGTGTCCCGCCACACACGTGACTTCCATTCCTCTGCAGACTCGCCATCCACGGCCACACGCCAGCCGTCACCACTGAGCTCCCCCCCAAGATCCGAGTATTCAAGGGGGCTCGGCCGCAGACCACAGCTGGAGAGAGAAGACAGAGAAGACAGTTCAGCCAGTTTACCCAGTTTAAATAGAACCAGTGAACAAGTCTCATTTAAAGGTTAAAAACCAGCTGATACAGAGACTCACGTTGGGCTGTGGTCGTGGGGGGGGTGGTGGGAGGCAGAACGATGGTGGTGGTGTTGATGGGAGGCAGGATGATGGGAGGCCGGACGATGGTGGGTGGGAGACCTGGACAGGTGACGCTCAGGTCGCTGTCAGTCCCACTGGAGGAGAAGGTGACGTAGCCCGGCTGGTTGGTGGTGACGTGGCTGTTGATCCATGCCTGATAGCGGGACACTCGGGTGTAGACTCCTGGGAAATTAGGCAACGCACAACCTTCTCCAAAACTCACCACGCCCTCCTGGATCCAGCGGCTGTTCTGCTTGCTCACCATCGGGCCGCCGGAGTCTCCCTGTGGGGACAGGAAGCGTCAGGAGACAGGAACTCCTTCACAGGAAGTAAAGACACAAACAGGCGGTGAGATGATCACCTGACACGAGTCCTTCCCTCCGGCTCGTAACCCGGCACAGATCATGTTGTCTGTGATTGTACCCACGCCGTAGTCACAGTTACACCGTCTGTTCCCCACCACCGGCACCTCCACCTCCATCAGGTTCTTTGGGGAAGGAAGTGGAACTGAACAGAACCAGTTCAAAGAAACACGTTTTAAACTCGTCTCACTTCAAAGGAACAAATATCAATTCACTGTGACGTCAGGTTTGTCATGTGTCATCCATCCATCATCCATCATCCATCATCCATCATCCATCCATCATCCATCATCCATCATCCATCATCCATCATCCATCCATCATCCATCATCCATCATCCATCATCCAACATCCATCCATCATCCATCATCCATCATCCATCCATCATCCATCATCCATCATCCATCCATCATCCATCATCCATCATCCATCATCCATCCATCATCCATCATCCATCATCCATCCATCATCCATCATCCATCCATCATCCATCATCCATCATCCATCATCCATCATCCAACATCCATCCATCATCCATCCATCATCCATCATCCATCATCCATCATCCATCATCCAACATCCATCCATCATCCATCCATCATCCATCCATCATCCATCATCCATCATCCATCATCCATCCATCATCCATCATCCATCATCCATCATCCATCCATCCATCATCCATCATCCATCATCCATCCATCATCCATCATCCATCATCCATCCATCATCCATCATCCATCCATCATCCATCATCCATCATCCATCCATCATCCATCATCCATCATCCATCATCCATCCATCCATCATCCATCCATCCATCATCCATCATCCATCATCCATCCATCATCCATCATCCATCATCCATCCATCATCCATCATCCATCATCCATCCATCATCCATCCATCATCCATCATCCATCATCCATCATCCATCCATCATCCATCATCCATCCATCATCCATCCATCATCCATCATCCATCATCCATCATCCATCCATCATCCATCATCCATCCATCATCCATCATCCATCCATCATCCATCCATCCATCATCCATCATCCATCATCCATCCATCATCCATCATCCATCCATCATCCATCATCCATCATCCATCATCCATCATCCATCATCCATCCATCATCCATCCATCATCCATCATCCATCATCCATCATCCAACATCCATCATCCATCATCCATCCATCCATCATCCATCATCCATCCATCATCCATCCATCATCCATCCATCATCCATCATCCATCATCCATCCATCATCCATCCATCATCCATCATCCATCATCCATCCATCCATCATCCATCATCCATCATCCATCATCCATCCATCATCCATCATCCATCCATCCATCATCCATCATCCATCATCCAACATCCATCCATCATCCATCCATCATCCATCCATCATCCATCATCCAACATCCATCCATCATCCATCCATCATCCATCCATCATCCATCCATCATCCAACATCCATCCATCATCCATCCATCATCCATCCATCATCCATCATCCATCATCCATCCCTCTTTCTTTACCTCCTGACCCGATTCTGCCCCAGCCAGTGACCCAGGAGTCGGTACCACTGTGGAAGACGCTGTTGGGGGCGGCGAGGCAGACGGGCCGGATGTAGTTGGTGAAGGTGACGGGTGAGGAGAGCTTCAGGAGGGAGATGTCGTTGCCAGTGGTCAATGAGTTGTAGCTGGGATGCTTGATGACCCTTGACACGGTGCGGGACACCTCGTTGGGGTTGGACCCTTCTTGTCTCTGACGTCCCAGGTACACGACCAGGTTGTTTGTGCTGGAGCTGCGATGATCAGACGAGAAACTTAATGCTGTGGTTTATTTTAAGATCTTGTCTGGATCAGCTGTGCTGGAGAGACGCTGGGTCGATCTCCCAACAACAGCCACACCACAGCGCCCACTGATTTCATTCTTTAATTAACACAAATCAACACAACAAAAGTACATTCAATAAATCAACCATGAATCCACCAGGCTCTTCTGCCAGTTTGACCATGGGAGGGCTTCACTGTGATGATCTCTCTCCTGGTGCAGGGACACTATCAAATACACATTTAGTTCAGTTATTATTTGTGTCTTCTCACCTGGGGAAGCAGTGAGCAGCTGTCAGCACCCATTCTTTGTTAATGAGCGATCCTCCACAGAAGTGACTACCAGATCTGTGTATACTGGCCTGCCAGGGCCAGCTGCCCTCAGGGGCCACCTGCCCCCCAACGATCCTGGTGTTCAGAGGAGGTCGACCACAATCTGCACAGAGACACAACAAACACACAACATTCAACAACACACAGTCTGCAACACCCCCGTCCCCCTGGGACTGAGATCGTAAACACACAGATGAGGATGATGATCTGCTTCTACTTCAACATACTAATCATCTCAGAGGTCGAGACCTTGAATCCCAACTGACACCTCACCTCTTCAGAACTGATTCAATGTGTGACAGTGTTATTTTTTAAAATCTTGTTTTAAGTGACTTATAGAATAAAAATTATAATTATCATTATTATTACGACCCTGTTAACAACAACAACATATTCACAGAAACTTACCAGCGAGTTGTGAGCGAGACTCTGAAAAACAGAAAACAAATCTGAGTCATCACTTCAACAATGAGTCATCACTTTCATTTCTATGTTCATATAAACTCATGATTCATCTTTCAGCAGCTGGAGACAAAGCAGGTTTACAGAGTGACGACATCTCAGCCTGTCAGTAAATCTCTCGTACAGGAAACGTGCGATGAGCAACTCGACGACACTTGAAAACCGAAGCTGCTGTTGATTGAGTGTTAAAAGTTCACGTCTTTGTCCTTCAACGTTCTCTGACAGGTTCATCAAATACGTCTCCGTGCGCTGCTCTCAGACTGGTTTGACTGCCTCGTCTCAGGTGGTTTCAGCTTCTACTTCCTGGTGTTTCCACTTGATTTTTGTGGCTGCAGCCGTCGTGTGTGACGACAGACACACAGCTGACGCTCACTCAGTGTAAAACACTTATCTGAGACAAGAGGATTATTATGTGCTGAAGCTACAGCAGATAATTATTCAGTCAGTTTCTCTCCATCATTCCCATCGTATTGTCATTAATGTTGTTTAATCTATAGGTTGAGATTTTTTAGCCATGCATGGTGTCACTTCCTGATTTTACTGATCATATGATGGAGAATCATTTTCTGATCAACCTAAACTTTAGATTTTCTCTCTATTATTTATTGTGATTGTGATTGTGACTCTATCGTGGATCAATATATTTGATGACCTGACCTTTGACCTATCGGCTCCAAAAGTTAATGATGTGGAGATAAACTCCCAAATGATATTCTCGCCAAGTTTGTTGAAAATGACGGGGGGGGGGGGGGGGGGGGGGGGGGTTGAAAACAATGCCTTGCTTCAGGCTGTGTCGGCTCAAACAAGTTTCCTGCCTGCTCAGTGTCACATTTAATGATTGTGAACGTCTCTTGAAAACAAACTATTCACTTGAGGACTTAACGAGTCATCGACCCTCTCAGCCGGACACGACTGGTCACATGGTCACATGATGCCAGAGGTCACATGGTCCCACTGACCTCCCACCTCAGGTTAACGATGCTGTCATTCCGTCCACTTACATGTCAAAGTGAAATGACTGAAATTACAAAACTACAAAAAACAGATGGAGAAAAGAACGAGGTTTGTGCTTCACATGTTTTTTATCACTAAATGAAACCTTTGAATGTGACTCACTTCCTGTTGTCGTGTAGATTCTGTTCTTTGACCCAAACAGGACGTCTCACACATTCAATAATAAAACCTCATTATTCTCAAACTCCTCAGAATCAGTTTTAAAAGGAAAAATATTGTTTTAATTACATATAATTATTTTTGTTATTATTTTACTGTCACATTTTGATTTATCTACTCAACGACAATCTGTAAACGTTTCGTGTAAATAAGATCAAACGTTCCTCACAAGTCTTCACTCTGCTTCCGTCTGTTGAGCATCGAGGTTCATATTTTAAATTATTAATGTGAAAAGCTGAAATCAGGTTGATGCCGGGAAGCAAGAAACTCTTTTCCTCAACTTTTACACTTATTGTCTCTTAATTCATGTGAGATAAGAATTAAACTGAGTAAAACAGTAGATTATTGTTACAATATTTGACTTTAAACAATATTCTGTGATAAAACAATACTCAGGTTCACAGGAGGCACTAATCTTAATTAAGATCTTATACAACTTCATGGAACCAGGACGGAACAATGAAATAAATGATTAGATTCAATTAAATCTAATTTAAATAAATGTCTATTTGCTGGTAAAAAGATCACAGATTAAGTTTATTTAGGGATAATCTTTTTAATATTATTTACAATTTAAAAAACAAAATAAAATGTGGACGTTTTAAACTTTTGAAACCTGATGAATCTTCTTTAAAAAGCAGATTTTGTTGAACAGAGAATCTGATGCGACTGTGACACGTTTAAATCCGAGTTAAACTGATCCTGTCGTCCTGCAGCTTTAAAGACCACTGAGCTTCTGGGTTTAATGGTTTTTCAACATTGTCCTACACATATTCTGGTTGTTTTTCATGGACGAGCTACTTGTTTTCCATGACTTCACTTCCTCCTGAGAGTTTTGCACAGATCTGAAGCTGAGGATGGTTCTTACCTGGCGTCAGGAGGCTGAGCAGCGTCGCCACACAGACGACTTTGCAGAGAGCCATGAGTGAAGGTGGAAATCCTGTGATCTGCTGCAGCAAACTTATTTATTATCTCTCTCTCTCTCTCGGCCCCGTGACTACTAACATGCCTCGCTCTACCTCTGACATTGTTACCTGCCGGGGACACGCCCCACACAGCTAACCACAAATCAGCTGCTTCCATTCAGCAGAACATTAATCACCACATTAATATGCCACTTTTACATTTGTCCTGAAAACCAATTAAAAGCTCAATAAAAGTCACAGTTTTATTTTTAAAGATGTTGTGATGTTTCCATTTCACATCACTGACACGGTCGAATGATCCAGGATCAGTTTTTAAATAACATCTGTGCATGAGAACTTTTCTTTTTCCTCTCGCAGTGAGGACGACCCCTCAGAGCTTCCTAGGTGGCCCTCCGGGCCCCGACCCAGAGGCTGGGAACCGCTGGACTCAAACCTAACGTCTTAAAGGGCCGGAACAACAGCAGCTTCAACAAACCCTCTCACCTGCCGACATTCCTTCACCCCCGCACAATGAGTGTCTGCTGCCAGACGTCTGATTTCTCACTGTTCAGGAGAATGAGCTCAGACTGAAAGAGAAAACTCTGTGCAGAAAAGGAATCCATTGATTTAACATTGTGAAATTCCCAAAAAAATATTTTACAAGTCCAGGAATTCACTGTATTTGTGCACATCAGTAGATTGATATTAATATAATCAACATAATCAATGGAATCTTAAAGCAAAGTTTTTGTCCCAATATTGTTCCAGGTGCATCTTGTACAAAACTGGACGACAAAAGTCCGATGAAATGATCGTTTCTCCTTCGGCTGCAGCGACGTCTTTCTCTATCGTTAAAGAAACGCATCTCAGAGCGTTTTAACACTAGGGGCGGAGTCTATATCTGATTTAGAGAAAGTATATATTTCTTTATTAATTGACGAAACTTCCCAAAGGACAAATAAAGGTTATTTTATTTTCAGCAGTGAATGAAATGTACAACAGGAGGTGATGAGGTCGTCACGTCAGTTACGGATTCTTCACTCGAGTTAGAGGAAACAGACGGTCGACATATTTCTCTGATGGTTTTCAGATAAATGGTTTCAGGAACCAGGTCAAAGCTCGGAGGCGTCGACGTGCACAGAAGCTGTAGAAGTTCAAGACAACACAGCTCAACTGATGTGTGACTTCAGGCGTTGACGTTAAAGTACGTGAACTTATCGTCTTATTCTTACTTTCCTCGATGGGGACAGAGCTCATTAGCATCTTTTGTAGCCATAATTAAAACACTTCAACCAAAAATGCAAAAACTAAAAACAAACGAAGGTGAAACTCTGAAATGACCTTTGACCTCTGACGAGGATCATCAGGTTTACAAACCAGCACATTCTTAACGAATCTTTTTCAGGTTTTTCTCTGTGTTTCTATTGGTCGACGGCCTGATGCTTCCAGGAACATCATTTTCCATGTAGAGGAACTGGTTCTGCTGGTTCGTCCAGTAACACTTACTGATGGTAAGTGTTACTGGTGATGAGTCACAGAGAAACAAAAAGTCCTCACAGCAGAAGAAACACAAACTACATGTGATAAATCATTAAAATCATGTCCTCGCTCAGAAAACGTCCCCCAGAGGAAACGGGTGTGGAGCCGTCACTCACTGACCTGCTGCTCTTCTTCTTCTTCTGGACTGAAAATAACAACCTGTCACAGACTGTGGGTCCGATCAGCAGCCGCGACGCCAACATGCAAAGTCTGTGTGACGCAGGACGTTTGCATGTTTTCCTCCTCGGCCTCATGTCACTTTGTAACAATTCGCCTCGTTTCGTTGGAAGGGGAAAGTCACTACGCTATTTTAAAAAGGAGCACGGGCGGACCTGTCCCGCTGTGTACGGACGTCGCCGCCTGACAATTTACAATAAACGAATACTCTTTCTATAAGGCCGATAACCTTGTTATCGGCCCCATCACATATGAAATAATATATATATAAACGAAATAAACACAGAGATGTTGTATACAATGGTCTGTATTGACACCCAACCCAATCAAACCCACGTACCCCCTGGACGTGTGCCCGCCAACAAAGCTGAAAACGTGAACATAACACCACAATTTACACCAATCCCATACATCAATATTTCCCCAGCCCCCCGTTCATACAATCCCCGAACGTCCCAAAGCAAAAATGTATGCCGGTGTGGCGTGGCGAGATGCCGCAAACAATACCAAACTGGGTCCGCGCTATCCTCTCCACCTCTGAGCGGCCAGAAAAATAGTTCCGTCCTTGCGGAAATCCTTGCAAGTCACCCAGGCAAATAATCCCGTTTTCGGAAGTAATCCCTTGTAGGTCTTCCGGACCGCTGTCGACTGGAACGTGGCTGGTCCTCTGCCGGCCCGCATACACCAAAACAACCCCCCCCCCGGCCGTGCCGTCACTTCCCCTCATTTATCCCATTTTGGTGTTAAAGAAACAAATACATACACCATAACACATTCAATAAACAAATATATATGGAGATCCCTTCCCTTGTCCTTATACCTTAAGGCCTCTGACAGTTTGGGCTATGTACAGACTTATAAAACATGTAGACAAAAAGGCACAGATTTATCTGTCCTCCCTAACACATTTCCTGTACATCAGGTGAACTTAGGTGACCTTTACACTCCCCCCCCCCCAGCCAGCGGCTTATCGGGACCATAGTAGGGTTTCAGGTCAACCACATTTATATTGTCCACCTTCATCTTGTCAGACAACCAACGAACTCGGTAATTTATAGGACCTAACCTTTTCTCTACCCTTACGGGCCCTGACCATCTGGGTGCAAATTTGGCAGAGAATTTAGCTGAGGCTTTAGACAATGGGTGTGCCCTAACCCAGACCAGATCCCCAACAGCAAAGTGTACATCTTTGCGTCGTGCATTATAATACCTGGCTTGTCTGGCTTTGGCCACCCCAACATGTCTTTCCACCTCCTTGAGCAATTGTGTGTGTGAGTGTAGGATGTGGTAAGCTGATGTGCTAGGTGCAGGGGATTTGTGTATGAGACGTTCTAGTGGGCCTTTGAGGGTGCGCCCAAGAGCTAACACTGCAGGGGTCACACCAGTGGTCTCGTGCACTGCAGTGTTGATAGCCAACCTAAATTCTGGCAGCCACCGGTCCCAGTCATAATGGTAGTCCCCCACAAAAGAGGCGATCATTGTCTTCAATGTCCTATTAACCCTCTCTGTCAGATTGGTCTGTGGGTGGTAGGCCGTAGTGAGCTTATGGGTTATGCCCCACGACTGACAAAGACTAGCCATCAGCTGGCTTGTGAATTGGGGGCCCCGGTCGGACACCAGGTAGCTGGGAACCCCCCAGCGAGTGAAAATTTCGTTTTTCAGGACCTGACAGACCTTTGGCGTCTTAGCATCCTTCAGGGCGAAAAGCTCCACCCATTTGGTGTAGTAATCCACGACTACCATCAGCACTGAATTCCGGGCTTTGCTGAGGGGTAGGGGTCCCATGAAGTCTACTCCAATCATTTCCCCAGGAGACGTGACCTCTGTGGTCTGGAGTTGCCCAGCTGGTTTCTCATTAGAAGGCTTATATTGCTGGCATACAGTACAAGCTCGGACATGGCTCCACACATCTTTACGGACCGTTGGCCACCACGCCACCTCCAGGATTTTTAGGAGGGTTTTCATCCTCCCCAGATGTCCTCCAAAAGGGCTGTTATGGAAATAAGCCAGAAACTCTGGCACAAGTACAGCGGGGGCAACCATCTGGTAATTAAATCCCCCATACTTTGAAGGCACACCTCGGTATAGCACTCCTTGTTGGTATTCATAGTGAATGCGACCTGGTGTGGGCTGCTCGATGGAAAGGCCAAGCTCTTTACAAAGTATGTCGGACTGCTGGGCGCTTTCGATATCCTGCAGGGAGCTTGGTAAGGCAGACCAGTACGATTTTGCCCCAGCAACGCAAACGTTCCCTTCCGATAATGGTGGTGCCCGGGATAGAGCATCGGGGACAACATTACAGCAGCCCTTTTTATAGTTGACTCTGAATGAGTAAGGCTGGAGCCGCAGAGTCCATCTGGTCAGGCGAGACGATGTCTTAGGGCAGTTAAAGGCCCAGGTTAGAGCGCTGTGGTCTGTGAATACTTCGAATGTCTCTCCATCTAGGTAGTGCCGCCATTTCTCCACTGCCCAGACGACGGCTAGGCACTCCTTCTCCGAGGTGGAGTACCTCAGTTCAGCACCCTGCAGTGTTCGTGAGGCAAAGGCTATAACCTTCTCCTCTCCCTCGATAGTCTGCATCAGGACGGCCCCTAGTCCCACGTCGCTGGCATCACAGTGAACCTGAAAGCCAAGGAGGGGCCGCGGCTGAGCCAACACTGGTGGTGACTGCAACATACTCTTGAGGTGCTCAAAGGCGACTTGACATTGCTCCGTCCACTCCCACAATACTCCTTTCCTCTTGAGGTTATTCAGGGGAGCCACAATGTCTGCCATCCTGGGTAGAAACTTGTGGTACCAGCCTACTAATCCAAGGAATCTTTGGAGACTCTTCAAGTCTGTGGGTGCTGGATAGGCTGATATGGCCACAACCTTTGCTGGGTCCACGGACACCCCTTCCCCGGATACTATATGCCCCAAAAATGTTAGCTGACTCTGAAGAAGATGGCATTTCTTCACATTGAGCGTTAGATTGGCCTCGTGCAGCTTTTGGAAGACCGCATCCAGGTCTCGTAGATGCTGCTCCTGAGTCTTGGAAAAAATGATGATATAAAGAATGAAATTTAAAACGTTCAGTCAGAATTACTGACATTTCATTATGATTGAAGATGAATCCTGAACGTTTGTAGACGATCAGTTTTATTAGTGTTTTAATAACTGTTTGAAAAAGAACTTCAACACAGATATCACAAACTCCATCATACATCATAGACATGATGCCGACATGTTATGAACATTAAAATTAAAAAGACCCAACTCAACGTATCTTAAATATTTTAACCAATTCAATTATGTTTAAGACTTAAAATTCAGATTGTTGAATTAAAATAATGAAAACATCAATTATCTTGTTGCAGTTAACTTGTTAAGTTGTTCAATATTAGCTGGAATGTCTTTTATGATATATTTTATTACATGTGTGATGAATGTTTCAATCCCAAACATTCATCACTAGATTTCTTCTCTTGAAGTTAATTTCTTGAATAACTACACGAGTCATCAGCTCCATCAGATTCATCGTTTGGTTTTATCAACACTTTCTTTTGAAAACCAGCACATGTACGATACAAAACAACTTTCATATTAAAACACACAAGTTCAGTCTCAACAAAAACCTGTGAAATACGACTGGAGACGAGGCCTCATTTAAAAAATCTTTACATTTTCTCCTGTGACAAACTCAGAATATTCAGAAGTTTAAAGCATCTGAAATATCCAATGAGATCTGGACTCAGAAATGAAACCAGGAAGTCATGTGACCTGTTGTAATGTAAAAAATAAATAAATATATACACAAACAAATTAATAAATACAAATGAACACAAAGTGTTAAAAAGGAGAAATTCACACTGTCAGAAAACAGAAGAGGAGAGTTTCACATCTGATGAAATCTATAATAAATCTTTCTCTTGGAGCTTTAATAACTGATCATGATGGATTCATGCTTTGGGCTTTAATCTCTCCAACAAACAGCAGAGTCACTTTTCAGATGTTAGTCTGTTGACTGGTGTAAGAAACCAACATGAAAACAATCCTTACTGAGACTTTTACTAAAAACTAAATCAAAGAGTCGACTCACGATGATAAAATCTAAAACACGTTTAATTATTTGCTGTGATATTGATGCAAAATTGAATCTTTTCAGTTTAGTTTAGTTTTTATTCTCAGATTTGAGTCTGAACCGCTGCTGGATTTAGTTCCTTCCAAAGAAAAACCTGGTTTGAACTGAATGAATGAAACTAGATCAAATCTCTTGAACTCTTCACTGAGAACAACATCAGGAACATTTGTGTTTGATGAGTCAAACCTCAACAGGAAGTGATCGGATCAGAAATGTTCCTGACACAACCTTCAGTGTGAAAAACAAAGAACCGGTTTGAGTCTCTAGTGAGATTTAGATCAGTATCTTCTTCGAGGGATTTGAGTTTCCACAGCTTTGTAATAATGAATCACTGAGGATGACAGTTCTCTGACTTCTCTGCTGACACCTGAACCTGAGTGTGATAATGAAAACAAACACGAGTCATCGGACAGGTTTTTAAATCCCAGCGTCACAGAACCGTGAAAACAGATCAAACCTCGACGCTTCTCGACCGTTCACGCCTGAGTCGGAGGGACGAGCCGCTCAAAGAGAAACACGACTAAAGTTTAAATGTTTGTTTTCACTTCTGAACCAGAAGAGACGTCTCCAGCTTCAGACAGGAAGTGGATGGTCTCTGCAGTTGGTTGCTTAGTGACAGAAACTCCTCTGAAGGAGGAGCAGTGATGGTGAAGAGTCAGAGCAGCGATTTATTTTCTGGTAGTCGAGTCATGTGACTGATGAGAACCAATCAGGAAGAGAACGTCTGCGTCATCGTGTACAAACGTCTCAGTTTCTGTTCAGACTGAAACACAAACCCAGAGTTTTCAAAATAAAACGAGAGCAGTTTACACAAGTCTCTGATTCAGAGGCTGGAAACTCCACCAGGCGTAACCATAGCAACAGGGATGAGTGTTAAAGGTCAAATATGTCGGATTTGTTTCCAGGTTCAGTTTGTGAGTTTGTGTGTTCGTCGTCTCATGATGATAAAATCTTCTTCATGAGGTCAGGAGACATGAAATCATCTGCTGTCGTTAATGTGTTTCCAGCTTCTGAATAAAACTTTATCAGACAAAAATGTATCTTTGTATTTCTTTAGATGGAATTTGATGCTGAGTTTGTTTTTGTAAACGAGACCTCGCTGAGCAGGACGAACGTGGACGGAGGTGAAGACATCGAGCGACATGAACAACAATAAACGCAACAAACAGGGACAGTCACGTTTTTCTACACTGAGGGTCACAGTGAACAGACGAGTGTTAAAGGGGAGGACAGGGACACACTGTTCCTTTGTCCTCGAGGGATGACTCAGTAGGGACGTCCTCGTCGCTCCTGTCTGTGGTCCCCCCTGAAACAGACAAACATCCTGATGTCACTGAGCTCAGGTTCAGATCCTCCGTGCACGAGTCTTATTCACATTCATTTCTTAATCTGGTAAATATCTGAATCTCAGCGTCCATGTCGACATGTCGGTGTTTCTGTTCTTATATAAAGAAACGAGCTGGAAAGAGAATTTAGAACCTTTCATGTAATAAAACCTTCAAACGTTGACATCAAGGATCTTTCACCAGTGTTTTTTGGAGTGACTCTGACCTTGCGTCCATTTTGCCAGGGCCGTATCCTCCCCGGTCGCCGCCTCGGGCCCCTCTAAAGCCCCCCCGGTCGCCGCCTCGGCCCCTGAAGCCGCCACGATCAAACCCTCCTCTGCGCTCTCCTCCGTAACCTCCTGACACACACACACACACACACACACACACACACACACACACACACACCTGAGATTTAATATGTGTCTGTTGCTGAGTCTTTATTAGAAAAGTGTGTGATTAAAAACCAACAGGAAACAATGTCAAAGTAAAATCTGTCTCTTTCAAATGTCTGTTATTGATGAATTACTGAAGCAAACATTGTCATAATGAATATTTCTCCAGTTGTTGATTTTCTTTATTTTTCCTCCGTAGAAAGCAGAAGCAATAAAAGCTAAAAACAGGACAGACCATAATCAACATGTCCGACCTCTTTCCATTGGGGGCATCCCTCCTGCGTCCTCCGGTTTCGGAGCCTTGCACTGGTTACACTCATTTCGCCACGAGAAGTTCAGGTTGCCACAGTTACTGGAGAGAAGTGACAGCGATCAATAAATAATAGAAATAAGACAACATAACATATTAAATAAGAGGATAAATAGAATTATTATTTTGTATAATTAATTCATATTATTGAACATATCAGTGACTCACGGGTTCGAGCACTTCCAGTCTCCAGCTCTCTGCTGTCCTCCTCCTCCTCCTCCTCCTCCTCCTCCTCCTCCTCCTCCACCACCACCTCCTCCTCCTCCTCCTCCTCCTCCTCCACCGTTGCCGTTGCCGTTGCCTCCTGGGAAACCTCCCCCTCGACCCCCCGCAAATCCTCCATGGCCCATGGGACCTTCAACGAGAAGAAGTGTGACCAGTGAGACCATCAGCAGAACACGTGACTGATGAAGAAGAGTTTGTCCTTCACATTGATTCTGTGAAGTTGAATCTACAGAAGCTGCTTCTTTATCTTATTTTACTTTAAATAACCTTTGAATGAGATAATTGTTGTGAAAGTTCAGACAGAAAACGACTTTGTGGCGACACTGGGACGAACTTTCAGTTTGTGTCAAACGAGACAAAACAACATCTCATACTAAATAACAAAGTTCAGAAAAATGGCCTCACCTCCTCGTCCGCGACCTCCCCTCATTCCCCCCGGCCTCCAAAGTCAGCTCTGCGGGTGGCGAAGGAAACTTTGATGGGATTTCCATTGAAGTCTTTACCTGGAGAGGAAAGTGAAGACGTGAGAAACACAACACAAGACAGAGTGAAACGTAACTGTACATTATCTGAAATCAGTTAAAAGACTCAGAAGTTCTAAACAGAGTTGGGTGGATTTTGCTGTAACTAAATCGCAGGTGAATCATCTAACGGCCGACGGACAAAGAACGAACCATCAAACCAGTCGATGGCAGCTTTAGCTGAGGGGGGGTCGTCAAAGGAAACGGTGGCCTCTCCTTTCAGCTTCCCCGTCTCTCGGTCTGTGTACAGGTTGATCATGGGGAGACCCGTCTTCTTGTTGACCTGCCGGACAGAGAAGAGGGACAGTGACTCAAAAAGAAGGATCACGTAACGGGTAAAGATTTGGATGATGTCAGTGCAGGTCAGAACTTCATTAGATCTGGATTCATACATTTACAGTTGACGTCCACTTGGGCAGAACAATTTGTTCAGATTTGAGTTTTTTCCAAGATCCAGCCCCAAGGAAAAAACTAACAAATACAGACTCCACATATTTATTGATCTCAATTTGAATCCTTGAATCTGTAAAATGTCTCTTTTTGAATCAATCAACCTGAATTTGAAGACACAACTTTGAGATAAATCATCTTTATGTAAATGTTGTTTTTCTTTTCTAATCAAAGTCTGAGCCTCACGTTTGTTTGATCAACTTTGGTCAAAAGCAAACTCATATTTAACTAATACACATATAGTCCAGAGCTGAGGCTCGTTACACTTCATTTAAATCATTCACACGATAAACACACTAGTGAATAAATGTACACGTGTATTCATGATTTAAATCAATGCAGTGTTGGGACCTGGTTTTTGGGAGACCAAAGCTCTGCCTATTTGTGCAGCCAAAAGCCTGAAGCCGCATGTCCCTCCAGGACTCAGTCTCCCAGGGGCCATCAACGTCACACAGAGGTGTGAAAACCCCCCCAGGGACACAGGTTTCAACTCCCATTGGTCACTCTGGACCCCATGACCTGTGAGGTCACCGGGCCAATATAAGGCCTGTCCCCACTTTCTTCTATCTCTTTCTACACTCCCTCCACGGAGAGAAGGCTGTCGAGCCTCTTTCCCTGCATCGCCGAGGGAAGAAGCCTGGCTTCTCCAGCTCACATCTTCTCTTTCCATCCAACTCTTTGAGAGGAACACAAAGGTGCAGCTTCCAGCTCATCTCACCAAGGAAACCTCCTCGCAACCCAAGCTCTACCAACCTCCTAGCAGCGACTCGATGTCCTGCTGGAGAACTTCAACCAGCAACTGAGCTGCACAGCTCAACAGAATCACTAAGGCAGCCGCCATTTTGGAAGCACGCTGACTCACACAGACACACACGCGTAGACTCACATGCCTATCTTTATTTAATAAGTACACGGTTAGTAATTTGTGTTTTTTTTACTTTATTATATTCATAATAAATGTTTTTCTTTCACAAATGTTTTTTTATTAATGTTGCATAAGTGAATTTTGCCAACCTCTACACTGTCAAGAACTCCATATCCTTCAACTTAGCTAACTATCTATATGGTAATTTTGGTTATAGTTATTAATTTAATTGTTAATCAGAGTTCCAAATTTGTAGTTAGTACTTTTATGAGACCTATTCAATAAATTGGCTATATTTTCCCTTCCTTTGAAGGGTGGTGCCCCGAGGTAACTTTAATCAATTAAAGTTATTATTTAATATTAATATTAACAATAAAATATGAATATTTAATATTTTATTTTGATAACCACATTTATTTTATGCTATCTCGTTTAATTCATTATGGCACAACAGCAGCGATCGGTTCATCAACATGTTGAAACTCACCTTAATGATTCCAATCTGCTTAAAGAAGTCGGCCACTGACTCGACCGTGTAGTCGTCTCCCAGGCCTTGTACGAAGATGGTGTTGTTGTCAGAGTTATCCTGGTCCTGCACTGTGGACAGAACACAACAGTGGACGACTCTTCTCATCTTCTCTCTCGCTCTGGCATCATCAAGTTATCATCTTATAAATGTGATGAAATCCTCTATTCACAGACGAGACAATGTGATCACTCTGTTGTTATGAACAGTGTTCAGCTCAGGTTTGGACCCGCGAGTTTCATCCCTCGGTTCCACCAGCGTTTGTTTGAGGCCTGGTTCAGAACCTCCACGTCTCAAACAGGTTCGTCCAATTTCAAACACAGACAGTAAATAATTATCTGTTATTTCTCTGGTGTGAAAAAGAAGCTGTCCTCTGGTGGACAGACGCAGACATCTGGTGCGTTCGGCTTCATTCGGAGCAGTCGTGCAGATTGTGGAGATGTTTTGTGGAAATGTGAAGGAGGGACTGAAGTCACATGATTGAATGAAAAATATCCAGTGTGTGAGAGAGATGGAAACAAATGAAACTCACTGAAGCCGGGTCCTCCATGTCCCGAGTCTCTGGGTCCTTGAGGACAAAAAGACAACAACACGTCACTTGTGGAAAAGAACACAAACAAACACCAATCACACAAACTGTTAATTGATTTTATTCCCACCAGAACAGAACCAGCATTCAGCCACTACAGCCTCTGGATTCGTTTTACTGTCTTTAGTCATCACATCATCTCATCTGTCAACGAGCAGCTCATTAGTCCAAGTGAAGGAAACAAGAGCATTGTTGACATACTGTCAGTTTACGCCTCAGGACAACCACCGCTCTGCTCCCAGTGCAGTTACACTGGTTCCAGTCGATTCTATAACTCAGAGTCTGACACTTCACACACAGCCGCTCGGGTCCAGCTCATTAATCCGTCATGTTCACAAGTCAAAGCATTTGTGTTGATGCATTTCTTCCTCTTCTATCATTTCCTTTCCATTAAATGTGGAACTTAATCAGATTAAAGGGCCTCGAGTGCATCCTCTTTGTTTCACACTGTTAAATGTGCAGTGTCTTTGCTCATTTAATGTTAAATGTGTGTATTTTTGCTTCCTGTCCAAATTGCTGTTACCTGTGATGTTGTACATGTTGCTGCTGTACGATGCACAACTAATTCCAGATGCTTTCAGACAAGTATCATCATCGCTCACACAAACCCAACCGGCCTCTGAAACCAGGTCCAACCCGTTGCAACACAATCCCTTTTTGAGTATGTGTAAGTTCCACTGGGACGTTAATCCATATCATTCGTTCCTTTGTCTACTTCAGGTTTCACAGAGCTTTACAAAGAATTCTTGTAAATCTTACCAACATACATCTTGGGATTAACAACCCTGTGTTTGTGTTCCGAGAACATTTTGTGTTACGCATGGTTACACACCTTGGTGTGTAAAGTCCCGTCACACTGTGTGAAGACGCTGTGTCACTGGCAGCTTGATTTACCGGAGCTTCAGGAAGTGGATCAGTTTTTACTTATTTTAAACCAACTAATCGTCAGAAGTTGAACTGTTATCAGAAGCCACACCCCCTCGCAGCAACACAACACTTGAACAATCAAGAGGCTTGTTTTCTACACAATTGATTTATTTCCCAAAAGTGACGTCACTTCCTCCCGTGACAGTGACGTCCAGAGTCGACGGTTCACCTCAACATTTCAGATTAGTTTAATTTGTATTAGTTTAACTTTAGGACCAAGTTTTCTGACCGTTTTGCATTTTCACCATTCTTTTTTTCCCGATCACCAGATGATGAACATGTTTTTCCTCGTCTCATTGTTTCAGTCATTTGTTGGAGCTTTATTTTGGTGGAGGTTGTGTTTTCATCGCTGTTTGTTTGGCGAGTTTATACAGAAACTGATTTTCTTTAAACTTTGGATCAAAGAAGAATTTATTCACTGATGAAACATTTCCACCACTTTCTTTAACTTTGTGACTTAAGAGGGTTTTTTCAACATTTTTGTGCCTTTCTCAACAAATAATGCAGAACTGGAATGTGAGCAGTACTAATGTAGAATAGAATAGAATAGAATCCTATTATTTAATATGTATGAACAAAACATTTGGTGTGGATCCACAAAACGAACTGGATTCAACATAAAGATAAAGTCAGTGTTGGCAGAGGTTTCTCTCTCAGAGTCCGTCTGGTTTATATTCTTGTAATAATTTAAAAAAGATCAGATCCTTGAGAATCTGTCAACGTGTCACCTGCTGATTTAGATTTTTTTTTAATGAACA
Organism: Hippoglossus hippoglossus; assembly: GCF_009819705.1. NCBI lineage: Eukaryota > Metazoa > Chordata > Actinopteri > Pleuronectiformes > Pleuronectidae > Hippoglossus > Hippoglossus hippoglossus. The sequence goes on along the minus strand of NC_047158.1, from coordinate 22,596,315 downwards.
AAAGCAACTTCAAACTAAACGGTTTTAATGTAAATGCCAAATATCTCTGTCCCCACCAAAGATTTCACCTTCAGCCGTCAACGTATAACATGTAATAATTCAAAGTAGATGTAATGTGTGCCTAACAACCTTTGGGTTTACTTTCCCCAAACAACTGAGTCATGTGATAAATCCTCATCATCAAATGGTCTTTTGTTCCAAATGAACCATCGAGTTGTTGTGAAACCTCAAGTTTTCCTGGTGTACACACAGTACACAGAGTACACACAGTACGCACACCACCAGTATCAGGTTACTGGTACTTGATTATGTTGCACACTGTGCAGTAAAAGCAGTTTTCACCATCCAACCCTCATCTTTGTCCTTCTACAGGTTCCACACACTCTGGTATAAATGTTAATTCATCAGTTTGTGACACACAAACTCTGAATCACAGGACATTTCCCCTGCTGGTTGTTGTACAAGCTTCTGATTCCTTTCTCCTCTCAGCTCTTTTGTTCATAGACGCAGCAACAAGTCCAAGGTCTTATGACAAAAGCACCTGAACACCCATTGAATTCAAACACCTTCAAGTTCTACCTGCACGGATACAAAGTGAGGTAAGAGGTCTGTGACCAGATGACTCCCTCTGCTGAGTGAGAGCGAAGCTGCAGTGCCTCAGGACTTCAGACTTTCCGCTCTTACAACACACCACTGAAAATAACACCAAGCTAAAGACACCTACTTATTACCATATTGAGAAGTACAATGAATTGATCGTCTTGTAATAAGTTCAGTTTGTCCAGCAGCTGGAGCGAGTGTTTCATTGTCCTCCTGAGATAATCTGCTGTAATAATTAGGTGTAATTTTCTTTCTCCATGTCCTCAGGTTACATAAACACCACACACGTGAATGAGCACAGCTTTCAGTTTCGGGTTGTGACCTCTGACCCCCTTCCCTTTAGCTTCCACTCTTCAAACTCAACAAACCTCTTTGCTCAAGTTTAAATCACTTACCACCAAACTTATTGAATCCTCCACGATCGCCCATTCTGATGAAGAGGGAGAAAGAAAGGACTCACATTGAAGGCTGGTGCTGACAGCGAGTTCTCTCATTGGGTTGTGGGTAACCTTCATTCTCAGTCCTCTTCATTAAACCCCCCCCTTCTTCATCTGCCACTTGTCCTTATTAACCCCTACTTCGTATTGTTCTCCTGGATAAACCTCCAAGGACAAGAGGCCACTTTAAAGACCTTGTCTTTGTTTGTGCAAAAGCAACTGAAATCTGCCACTTTTACCCCAAAAGTCTTTTAGCAACTTGTACGTTCCGATTCCATTTCCTCACACAACTTGGGTTTGTGTCAATTAACCAAACACTAAGATGTGGACTTCTTTTCTTTTTTTTACGTCTTAGGCAATCACTACTTTTCACAGAAATGCAGCAAATCCCCAAACAGGTTTTATCAAGATCACCCAAACTATGAGTATTTTTTATTATTTTCATAATTCCAACTACAAGAGGACTGTTTACTGTCTGGTGACGTCCCCATTTGTCCATTTCCCAAATGAGGTTTTTAGAGCAGAAAGCCAGCGTGGAGAGAAGGTAAAAGCCTAGAAGAAGATTCAAAGATTGATTAAAGCAGAGTATGACACAGTGATCCGTCAGGGCTGCTCGGACAGGAGGCGCCAACAGGGGGACAGGCAGGTGAAGGTGAGGCTGGCATGTTAGTGTGTGTGTGTCGAGGCCGCTCTTTGGTCAAGGCCCTTTAGTTGCCATGGAAACACAACTTGGCATGTTCTTGTTTACAAAAATATTTGCTTTATACATTTCAGTGTGTAGAGTTGAATTAGGAAAAATCTATAAAAATAAGCAGCCGTGCTGCTGTGCATCGTCTTCACTCTACATTTTAACACTTTCTCAGTTTGTACCTTTTATAAACGACACAATAAACTTCATTATACTGGGATAAAAACCACAGGTTGTACCAAGACACAAGCGCCAGTCACAGACTGTGAATAAAGACGGACGACAAGTCTCCACTTCCTCCCATTGTTGAAAAGAAAGAAGCTGAAATACTCTGGATGCCACATCGCCTCCGCATCCAGGCACTGATGCTTTATTCAGTCGGAAGGTGGCTGGAGTTCTACCAGCGAGACCACTTTAGAGATTTTAAGACTGAAACCAGGGATTTAAAACCTGTTTGTGACATGAGATCAAGTTGTGGACACAAACACTTGTCTCTGTTTCCTGCTGCTGTGTTCATGTGCACAGCGATCACCAGACGTTTATGAAAATATAATATATTATGCTGTGTTTGAAAATGCATGTGACAAACTGACCAACAGAGGCAGTTCAATGTTTTCTAAATCATTAAATGGTAATAAAATGTTTTCACTAGCAGCCTATTGATAATGAATTCACCTTGAATAAATCATCACATGACTTTTCTCTCTGTCACAGAATCATCTTTTAATAAGAAATATTGGGATCAATTTTCTTATCCTGTATTATTTGGTGCAGGATCACAACTGATTATATTTTACACCCAAGGTTGCAGCAGATTGGATCTATCAGCAGTTTACTGATACGTCGAAACTAAAATAACCTCCGTCCACACTAACACCTGGAAACACGTCACGTGACCATTCACGCACACTGGTCATGTGATGGAAACAGGAAGTACATTGTCTCCTCTGCAGTTGGTTGCTTAGTTACACAAAATACTAGAAACGAGGAACAGTGCTGGTGAAGAGTCAGAGCAGGGATTTATTGTCTTGGAGCGACGACGAGGTGGAACTGTTACTGACAGGAAGTGTTCATAAGAACCAAACAGGAAGTGTCATGCTTTGTGGTAATTTAGGACGTGGGACTATTTTCTCTGTTGAATGTAGGAAGGATCATTGTTAAACACCAACACAAACCTGTGGCTACATGTGTTTAACAATACCCAGTCTCTTACTTGATCTCAGTTCCATGTGTAACCAAAGACATGTTCATGCATCTCTCGACTCAGATTTATAAAACTCTTCTTCCAGGAGACCTAAGTGATTTTTCACACACTTACCCCATGCCTCCTCTTCCTCTGGGTCCACCTCGCCCACCTCTGTCAAAGCCACGGTCATAACCGCCACCACCCCGACCTCCAAATCCACCGCCACGACCCCTGCCACCGCGAGCCTCCTGCCCCCCGTAACCTCCGTCGGGACCACTGTATCCTCCATCACTCATCGGGGGGCTGTCGCCTCCGTATCCTGAGAGAAAGACAATCAGACCTCAACACTTTTCTTTGAGATTGTGTGACATATACGTTCTGAACAGGTTTTAGAATTAAAAAGCTTTGGTGTATTATTCAGTTTGGTTTCTTGTCCCAGTTATTTAAGATAAGAAGCAGGGTGAGAACAGATTTCTTTGGATCTACGTTTTTGTAGGTTGACTTGTTTTTAATACGTTTTATACTTTAGGTTATATCCTGCAGACTGCACCCGCCCTCCCTGAATGATCTCTCGACATTCTTCAGAGTTGAAAATGGCTTAAGAGTAGAACGAGTGGAAGAACCTTGAGTTATCTGACTCTTCTCCTGTGGAACCAGTTCCCAGTTATGAGTTCAGGAGCCAGAAACCGTCTCTACATTTAAGGCTGAAATTAAAAACTTTAAAAACGTTCTCACCTCCACTTTGTCCGTACTGGCTCTGCTGACTGTAGCTCTGTGGAGGAGGGGAACTGTAGCTCGGAGGCTGGTTGTAGTGACCTCCTCCATGTTGGGGTGGTTGTTGATGGCTTCCACCATATCCACCGGTCTGACCTCCACCGCTCCCGTAACCACCTCCACCCTGTCCACCACTGGGTGGCTGGTTGTAGGCAGGGGCCTGGGAGTTCCCTTCGTAGCTGTTGGAGAAAAACCAAAGTGAAACAGGTGGACATCTTTGCTCTGCAGCTCAGGGGAGAAACTCTATTCTATCTTTAAACTCTATTCACAGTGACAAATCTTTTCATCTGTTCCTCTCGATCACTATTTCTAACTCCTCTGACCTCATAACAATGACTTGTCTGCTGCACAACAACACATCTAATATTTCACAGGGCTTAAAATATGATATAGACAAAGTATTTATCATGTGGTGATTTCTATGTTTAACGTGAGACTTATTTGAAATGTAGTTGATGGTGCTCGGGTTTTATGTGTTAAAAGTTTAACCTTAACTACTTGTCTTCAAATGAATTCATTGAAATGGGCCGAAATGCAGTATTTAATAATAATGATAAGATTCCTGAGACGTCATTATCAAACCCTTATCACAAAGAAATGTAATTGAGGCTTGGTATCACAGATACAACCAAATAAACAGAACTTAAATTAAGACAATAGACATTTTACATAAACTTAAATGCACATCTTTCCTGCACAGTTTATTCTTAAAATAAGAAAAAGGTTTTCTTGTCAAATGGCAGTGAGACGTTCATATTGTCAGATTTTTACAGGCAACCGATAAATTGCCTCATGACCATATATCCAGTCCATCCACTACATGTGTGAGCGGCCCAATGACTGATCAGTATGTGTTGACCTCTTCAGATTGTTTCTGTCATCTATGCACCTTAGACGTTAGAGAAATTGTGCCGGAGGTTTGTTCTTTACCGAATAAAATGTCTTCCAGGATGACAAGTCTGGTTGCAGAGGATCTTCTGATAAAATGTGGCTCTTGGTTAATTCAAAGTAGAAGCAGCAGAAAGTGACGATTACCCTGCAGAGGAGGAGGAGGAGGGTGGCTGCTGCTGGCTGTAACCAGAGAAGGATGACTGCTGGTTGTAGCTCGTGTTGGAGGGCTGGCTGCTGCTGCTGTAGCCTCCAGAGCTGTAGGACTGACTGGAATGATTATAACCACCACCCCCTCCCTGGTTAGAGGGTGGAGAACCGTATCCTCCTGGGAGGAAGGAGAAGACATGACAAGCTATTAAATTCAACAACACCACAACGCATCAGTGAAGATCAGTGACGGAGTCTCTACCTGACTGAGGTTGACCGTAGCTGCTGTATCCTCCCTGGTTGTAGGAGCCGGAGCTGCTGTCAGAGCCTTGGTTGTAACCTCCGTATCCCTGCTGGCTGTAGCTCTGACCAGAGGACTGACCGTAGCCCGGGTTAGCACCACCACCTCCACCGCTACCTGCACCTCCACCATAGGAGCCATAGCTGCAAGTGGTTAAAAACAAGCACCTCATTTAACAAGATAACAAGAAAGAAATAAACTCATTTTCATTGTATGTATTTGGTTTCTCTTACTTTTGATGCTTGTGATACAGTTTTATAATGAGAACTAATTGTGGCCCCAACAATTAAACAGTTTTAAGTTAATTTATGAATGTTTGTATAATATGTCTCGACTCTCGATAGTTTCAAGATAACGAAAGGGGCTCTCGATAGAAATATGTTTCTAAAACTTAATGACACAAATGTGTGAGAAACCTTCATGATCAGATGAGTGTTACAAGACTTACCCCTGGGAAGATGTTTGGGAATAATCTATGGAACAAGAATGAAGTGTCAACATTATAAAGTACAACACATGATGTTTTCAAAACCAATTCATTAAATAGGGATGATTCAAACTATGCACTTTATTCACATGGTTATTGTCAACAAAACTAAAATAGTCTGCCACAGATTTTTACATGTTTTTTGTAAGTGCGGCCGACAGCTTCAGGAACCAGGTCACATGTTCCACATTGTGACAGTCCAGTGGTTTCCTGGTTGCACTTCACAGGATCTGTGTGGACAGAGTTTGTTTACTAAGAGGTCAGCTTTGCCCTGGTTGGGGCTGTTGTTAGGATTCCCTCAGGGAGACATCGTCCTAGTCTGTTAACATCAGATTCATTCTACACTTGTGTTAAAAGGTTACATACAAACAAATTACATGGCATCTTGTCTTGTAATTCTGCTCAGTGAATGTGTACATTAGCAGCTAGCTCCTCTCATCCTAACATTAGCAGCTAGCTCCTCTCATCCTAGCATTAGCAGCTAGCTCCTCTCATCCTAGCATTAGCATCTAGCTCCTCTCATCCTAACATTAGCAGCTAGCTCCTCTCATCCTAGCGTTAGCATCTAGCCCTTCTCATCCTAACGTTAGCAGCTAGCTCCTCTCATCCTAGCATTAGCATCTAGCTCCTCTCATCCTAACATTAGCAGCTAGCTCCTCTCATCCTAACATTAGCAGCTAGCTCCTCTCATCCTAACATTAGCAGCTAGCTCCTCTCATCCTAACATTAGCATCTATGTCCTCTCATCCTAACATTAGCAGCTAGCTCTTCTCATCCTAGCATTAGCAGCTAGCTCCTCTCATCCTAACATTAGCAGCTAGCTCCTCTCATCCTAACATTAGCATCTAGCTCCTCTCATCCTAACATTAGCATCTAGCTCCTCTCATCCTAGCATTAGCAGCTAGTTCCTCTCATCCTAGCATTAGCAGCTAGCTCCTCTCATCCTAACATTAGCAGCTAGCACCTCTCATCCTAACATTAGCAGCTAACTCCTCATCCTAGAATTAGCAGCTAACTCCTCATCCTAGAATTAGCAGCTAGCTCCTCTCATCCTAGCATTAGCATCTAGCTCCTCTCATCCTAGCATTAGCATCTAGCTCCTCTCATCCTAGCATTAGCAGCTAGCTCCTCTCATCCTAGCATTAGCAGCTAACTCCTCTCATCCTAGAATTAGCAGCTAACTCCTCATCCTAGAATTAGCAGCTAGCTCCTCTCATCCTAGCATTAGCATCTAGCTCCTCTCATCCTAGCATTAGCAGCTAGCTCCTCTCATCCTAGCATTAGCAGCTAGCTCCTCTCATCCTAGCATTAGCAGCCAACTCCTCTCATCCTAGCATTAGCAGCTAGCTCCTCTCCTCTAGCTCACCGTTTGACGCCATGTTGGATCGGTTCTGTTGTTTCCTCCTTCACTGGACCTTGTGGTGCTGCTTCTCTCCTGGCCGCAGGGGGCGCTGCGCTGGGACTCTTCTTCTACTTCTGTTAAACCAGCTTAAAGGTGCATTACCGCCACCTTCTGGACAGTGGAGCAGTAGATCGGCAGGACTTTCTCTCTTCTGCTGCTCTCACCTACATGTTTCTGAATTCTGTACAAATGTCTTCCTGTGTCATTTAAATCTCGGTATTCTTTCCATGTTTTGACATTAATGCTCTGATTCGTCCAGATCTCGATAGTTAAATGTCACATAAAGGATGTTGATCCTCAGAATGTCACCAGGCGTCTTCCTGAGAACAGAGCTGCAGGGCAACAGTTAAGAAAGCCTCAGTTACACAAGACACAAAGTTACAGGAGAAATTAAAGATCAGAGACGGCAGCAAAATACAAACAGGTTTAAATGATTTGAGAAAAAACATAAAAACAGTCAACCTCAGGAAATATGTTCGTTTTGTGAATTTGTGCTGCAACAAACTTAGAAAGTCAGTCTGTCGTCTCCATGACGACTTAGTCATTAAAATGTACGAGTTTAAGATTATACTGTTTATTCTACGTGACATGATTTGTCTTTTTCTCACTTGATAACCCCCAAATCTTTACATTATATTTTTGACCAAAAAACCCAACAGTCCGAGTGCGTGTCAGTCATGAGGTCATCAGCGTCATCATTAGGGAAGATAACATCTGAAGATGTTTATTGAATTCACATTCCTGCTCCCCAGATGAGGAACCATCTTAAATAACCCTGTGACCTTCCTTTGGACAATTTCAAGACTGAAACCTGTGAGAAATGCAGCTGCTCAAAAACAGCAATTATCTTAAATCAAACCAAGAAGCAACACATGGATTTTCACTTAAATCAAACTTTAATCGTTTTCATAAGATCTCCAATAAAGACAAATAATGAAATGAGCTGACAGACAGTGATCAGACTGAAGAGGAAATAACACATAAATAACGAGAATAGAGAAAAGGTTGACTGACAGGGACGGGGGGAGGGATAGGTCTATTTACACAGAAACAGCCCACACCAGTAACACACTGTGTGGTTTTATATAAGAGCTAATAGACCAGAGTCCAGCTAGCAGCAGTATGTCTGCATCTAGACACGGTTGAGCCCCTGATGAGCTCAGCTTTAAATCCAGTTCTGTTTTAGTGCCAAGTTAAATACAAATAAAGCAAAAAACACTAATGACCTGTTCTCATCTGACAAAAACTGTCCTGAGAAAAAAAACTCTAGTGTGAAGAATCGGAGAATATGATGCAGTAATGCTACAAAAACTGCTCAGTAGTCACTTAGTCCATGAAGAGGGAATGGCTTAAAAGCATCACTAACATCTTAAAACAAAGCACGTTTAAAATAAGAGACAGGAGGAGGATTTAAACTGTGTGTGTGTGTGTGTGTGTGTGTAACGTGCTGCAGAATGTTTCAGTGCTTTAGATAAACTTGTGTCAGAACCTTCATGTGGCTGCATGCATGGCAAATTCATGAGAAAATAAAATGTGATGAAATGTCAAATAGTGAGAGAGAGAGAGAAGTGAAACTTATTCAGCACATGAAAAAAAAAAAAAAAAAAGTGTCTCCCTCTGTGGCGGAGACGTGAACAAAGGAGGCCCTTTCTCAAAACTTCCTTCCACTTTGTGTCTTATTCATCTTTCAGAGATTCCCCTCTTCGTCCACTCTTCCGTTCACTCGTTCTTCTTCTCCTTCTGTTTGAGCAGCTTGTTGATCTCCCTCTTGGCCATGGCGGTGTACTTCGAGATGACGCCGTGCTGGTTGAGGCCGGGCAGCAGCAGCAGGAAGTTCACTGCAGGGGAGAGAAAACACAGACATGATGCCAGAGCTCTCGTGAGTCCCCCAGCTGGTGGAAAAGGTTTCCTACACGTTCAGCCTGCAGCAATCTGCTGTCCAGGATTGTCTGACAACTTCCAAAACCTTATTATTCCAGAAGAGTTATGATCTGAACTGTGGAAACATTCAAACAAGCAAGTTCCCAGGAAGCTGAGCACAAGCTTTGTGTCAAATATGTTTTAGTGCTGCTACGCAACTGACTCATAATTGATGCCAAAAACCTAACGCCTCATTTCCCATGATTTCTCTTTTCAGAGACCGAGACATGAGCATCAAAAAGCTCTTTAATCAAAGAAGCTTCCACTTGACCGAGCCTGAAGGCACAACACCAGCCGCCCTGTTAACCTTAGTGAAAGGTTGGGTGGTTAACAGGAAGCAGAAGTGTTGACCGAACTGGTGGAATTTAAGTTCATGAAAGCAGATAGTGGATCTCAAACAGAATACTTTGTGGTTTCAGAGTCACTTCCTCTCTGAAGTCCTTTCTTTTTCAGGGTTTTCCCATCAGATGAATACGTCTCATCATACGACAGCCTCCACTTTCCCAAAGGCACCGCTGTGCAGGTGCAGGTCTGACAGGAGCGTTTGTTCATTATAATATTTGACTTTCACTGCAAATTGAGGAGATAAACACCTTCCTCGTGTCCTTAAAGAGGAAGAAACCAGCAGCAGCTTATTATTACCATCGTCAAGGTAGAGGTCTGTTGCCTCAGGGATCCAGTTATTGAGCTACACTTCTGAGTCATGGTACCAGGAAGCTTGGTAATGATGGGTCACGCTCACATGATGAAATCATACACAGCATCAGTGCTACAGTTTCATTCCATCATTACAATACACAAGGAAAACAGCTGCAGCTGAAAGCAGCATGAGATATTAAAACAAGCCTCCAGCAGAATTAATCATGTGGCTGCAAGAGTTACTTGAGTAAGTTCTCTCACATGGACTCACTGACATTTTACCAGGAGGCTGCAGGAGAAGATCCAGAAAATGTCCAGAGACACTGACTCAGACATTTGATCGCACATCCAGAACCTTTATGAGTGACAGAAAATACATCCACCAACATACGAGGAAGATCCAAGTCCTTCACCAGTGGAGGAGGATAGAAGGTAAAGCTGTAATATACTCACCAATCAGGTAGGTGAGGAACAGGTTGTGCACCTGCTGTCCGATCCAGGCCACTGCCAGCAGGCTGCTGATCACGGAGGCAAAGTACTGTGAGAGCAGAGGGGGGGTCACATTACATTCAACCTACAGTTACTCAAACTAACCAACATCACTGAGTTTAAAGAATCAAGCTTCAGATGAACAGAAACTGGGTTTATTTTATTTAGCAGAACATGTTCTTATTTTGAAAGAACCAACAAGCTATGTTGAATTAAAGAGTGTGGATTAACAGTGTGTGTGTGTGTGTGTGTGTGTTTAACAGTGTTGATTCTATGAGACCTGGTTAACGCAGCCTCTAACCCAGTTTGCCGTCTGCTAAGTGGAGCAGCCCAATCAGCTGAGGATATTTTTATCTGGAGCACAGAGAAAGCTCAGCATGTAAGAAACAGATAAGAGTTGATTTACTGCCCTGACACAGCTTCACAGCTCAGGTTGGAGTCTACAGTTCAGTCACTTTATCATCAATGTACCATTTTGGGCTTCTCCTCCTTGAGGGCGCACAGACGCTTCCACCAGCCCACGACCCGACGCTGGGTCTTCACCAGGTTTCCACAGATCTCATGGAAACGCTGCTGCTGCTCAGAGGTCCTGCACATGGCGACAGAATGGAGACAAGTCGTTAAATCACATGTTTGCTTAAAGAAATAAAATAAAACCAAGGGGATGTTTTCAGACCAATATTAACTGACAGCACCATCCTGTCATCAGGAGAGAACACAAGCTACTGTCTCAATAGCTTTTTTAAATGTATAAATGTCACACGTCCCTGACTGTTGCAGTTATTTTCCAGTGTGAACAAAGAAAAGTGATCCACAGGCTTCATTAGTTTGTTGGGTGATTTCTATCAGAACTGAAAATCCAAGTGAACCAACTGGTGACTGGGCACAACAGGCTTTTTATTTTAGAAACATCAGGTTCATTGAGCAAAAGAAATCGACAGATAAAGACCTGGCTGAGCAGTAGCTCTTGGTTATATCCTCATGTTGAGCCAGGTATGAATAGATTATCAGCCTGCGTTTGTGTGCTAGTGTTTTATAACTACAGGGGAGGCAGAAGGGGGGGGGGGCACGCTGAGAAAAGTGGCCCCTGTTTTCTGCTTAGCCATCGTTCCTATTTCAGTCCTTGGTGTCAGGAATCCAAACAACGACTGTGACCAGACTGATCGCTCCATTTATCCAACTCACTCCAGCGATCTGACTGACTCTGCAGGAAACTGCAGCCTGAGCTTCACTTTGTTTTCTTAAAGAATTCAGTTCAGACTCGACAGATTAATGTGCATGTTCCTGAGCTGCATCAAAACATAGAAACTGCATTTAAAAGCTCAGGCATGAAAGTTAGAAGCACTAGTCTGACAAAGGTTAGTTAATGACAACTTACTGCAGCACAATAAACACTGAGAAAGTCTTTACTGTTAATTCAAACCCTCACTGAACAGACCCAGCTTTTGTCGGCTGCTGTCTGTGGACTGAGATCCAGACCAACGCTCTGCTCGCAGGGTGACATACTAAGTCTGAAGGCGTCAGACGTCCACCACTCTGTGCCAGCTGCAGGACGTTACTCTATCCTGTCCTCGGTGTCTGATTCTCACCATCAAACGCACACAGCTGAGTCGAGGGCTTTATGCAAGCACTGTGTAATGTCAAAGCTCCATGAGCGAGGCGACACCCTATAGCACCAGTTTCAGGTGGCAGCTTTCAGGTCATCATATTAGGTACAGCAAAAATGAAAACTCCCTGCTCCCCCAAATGACTCTTTGGTCCAAATCTCTTTGCGTTTCAGTCTGTTTTCCATGTCACACAGGGGATGTATGACATGGAGGAAGGAAACAATTATTTGTAATCGATGTCATAACAAAAGGGTGAAGGACTCACACTACAGAAAGAAGAACAGTTAAATGAATCTCACAAACACACATCTCAAAATAAGTCTTTAAACTCTAAAATCACTGGATGGAGCTGGATGCAGATAAATAAGTTATTTCCCTGGCGACTTGCCTCTCACACAAGCACGATTTATGGCCCATTTTACTCCAGAGATTTATTAAGTGTGCAGTTAAGTCTTTGAAACATGACACCATTTCATAATGTTCTGCCTTTAATTACAAAAAGAGAGAAGAAAGACGCCCCAGTGAGAGGTCCATCTGTTCAGAAGGTACGGCTGATATTTGAGTGCAACACAGAAACTTTTCATCTGAACCGCAATCATTTTTAATAAAGAAATAAATGAGACCATTAATTTCATGGTCTAATTATGGAACAATGTAAAAAACATTTCAATGTTCCACCTTTTAATAAATGAATGTTCTGCCTCTCACCACTTATTGGAGCCGAAGACTCTGGGAGCGAGGGTGGGCACCAGATAATCCGCCAGGCAGAGCAACATGACGGTGCAGGACAGCCCAGTCAGCACTGATGGATCCAGGTAGTAAATCATCCTGGAGGAGGAAGACAAAGCCGTCAGTGGTGTTACAAACCGGTTTCACTCCAGCTACTCAGGTGGAAAGAAGAACAGTCTTTATTGTGCAATGCAGAGAAGTTCACTCCCAGTATATGACTAACAGACCCCCTCATTTATCCAGAGCTGGTTTTAAACCATCTGCCTCCAAGAGAAAACCAGAGATAAACAGGGAGGGTGTGTGCATGTTGAAGAAACAGGACTGTGTGGTGTTAGCACTCAGAACCTTTAACAGAGACTGATTGTTAGTTTCACTGAAAAGCTTTTCCAAGAGTTACTTTGACAAACTGAAGAATTTTAGATAAGCTCATAATCAGACTAATCTTGTGTAATCTACTGCGTTTCCTTCTTCATGCTTCAACAATGAGGCTCAACATAATCTTTACAACTATTTGTTCCCCCTGACAGTTTTAAACCAGAGTGGAGCAGCTGAGTTTGTGTCTTCTACTTCCCTCAGTCTAGTTAATGCAATGTCCCTGCTGAGAGAAGGGAAATGCGAGCTATGCTAACTATGTAGCCAGCTGTCTGTCGCCCTGTGACACAGCACACAGTAGGTTGACTCACAGGAAGAGCAAGGTGGTAGCGCCCATCAGGACTCCAGGGAACCAGGGCTTCTCCCAGCGCACCACTCGGTCCCCGGCGAGGATCACCTCACCCCAGCCCTGCAGCTGCTCCTCCAGCTGGGCGGTTTCCTGAGCCTGGACCAGAAAACACGTTATACTTCAAACTAATAATCACATCCCTGATCTGTCTGCTCGTTAAACTGGGCAACGACGATATCAGAATAATAATCATGTGAGAGAGACAAGGATCTCTGCAAAAGTCAAGGTCAAGTTCAGCTGAGGCATAAAGTGAAACTGTTTATTCTACTACACCCAAACTAGTTCACCTGGTTTTTAAACGGGACATGTGCACTGCTCACCCACGACCTGCATGACCTTTAACCCATCATATATAACAACACACAGAAGGGTGCAGTCGGCTCAGTCTGGAAAGCTGGAGGTGTGTCACTCTGCTGGACTTCAAACTGGTTGTAGGGATGTGATTACAGAGGATTCTAAACTGAATGGTGTGTGTGTGTGTGTGTGTGTGTGTGTGTCTGTCTGTGTGTGTCTCTGGCCATGAGGCAGCAGGTAACGGTATTTTCCACGGTACTGACGTGACAGTGCAGTAACACACGGTTCGATCAGCACGACGCGAACACATCGAACTCAACCATCTTCACCGGATTTCACCGTTTTCCGGTTTCACGCGGCTCCTGCGGCGGGTTTCCGTTAACGATGGTTGAGTGACAGAGGAAACGTCTCCGCGGCAGCTAGCTGGGTCAAGAGCATTAACCCAGCGAGCTAACGAGCTAGCAGCTGTCGGGGCGCTAGCTAGCGTCCACTGGGTGTCGAGCTAGTGGTTAATTAAGACTAAATGACACCGTTCGATTCCCGCCGGAGCAGAGTTACACTGATCCATCTCAAAATGTCCTCGGCTGCGTGCGGCGCCCCGCGTTAGCGTTAGCATTAGCATGGCTCGGTGCTGGCGCCGCGCAGGGGAGCGCTGGTTCCCACTCACCAGCATGTTGGCGCTCTTGTTGTCTCCCTCGGACATGGTGGTGCAGCTCGTGCCCCTGAAGCTCGGTGTGTTGTAACTGTGGAGCAGCTGAACCGCAGAGATCCACTTCCTCCTCCGGCCGCAGCGTCACTAACGGCCGAGCGCTGCCAGGATGTTTTTATCTCTGACCTGCGTCACAAGCGGCCCGCGGCATTCTGGGACCTGTAGTCCGACGTCACAGACACGTAGTCCGACGTCACAGACACGTGAGCTCCGAGAGGAGGGTTATTACAAATAAAAGATGAAAGGAAGAAGAAAACACGTGACTGGCTTTAATCATTCATGACAACATGTGGGGTCCTGGTCTGAACTATGTTTTTATTCACTTCTATTTCTCTCTCTCTCTCTCCCCCCCCCCCCACCCCCCCCCCCCCCCCCCCCTCTCTCTCCTCTCTCTCCCTCTCTCTCTCTCTCTCTCCTCTCTCTCAGTCTCCCTCTCTCCCTCCTCCTCTCCTCCTCTCCTCTCTCTCTCTCTCCCCCCCTCTCTCTCTCTCTCTCCCCCCCCCCCCCCCCCCTCCTCCCTCTCTCTCTCTCTCTTTCCCCCTCTCTCTCTCTCCCCCCCCCCCCCCCCTCTCTCTCTTCTCTCCCCTCTCTCTCTCTCCCCCCCCCCCCCCCCCACCCCCCCCCCCCCCCCCCCCCTCTCCTCCCCCCCCCCCCCCCCCCCCCCCCCCCCCCCCTCCTCTCTCTCTCTCTCTCTCTCTCTCTCTCCTCTCTCCCCCCCCTCTCTCTCTCTCTCCCCCCCTCTCTCTCTCTCTCTCTCTCTAATCCATCTAAAGATTGAATTGGACGCAGGTGAGGCGTTGGCTGACTCATTAAGGAAATCGTCTCTTTCAGTGTGGCGTCTTCTGAAGTTACTACTTTTATTAATCACTGAATAAAAAAAAACTTTTTAAAATAATTACTTGACGCTGTGTGATTTTTAACATTATGTTTGTTTGCATTTTTCAATCACAGTATAGAAAGTGAACCTGGCTGTAATTTAAAGGTCAGTTTTAGTGTAAGATTAAACAATGTTTCCTCCACAGTGTCGGTAGTTTCCTGTGTTTTGGCCCATAATGAAGTAGAAACATGATAAACTAGGGCTACGTTGTAGCACTAACGGGCCCGAGCTCATGCATTTTGAAGCCTGTTGCAGTTAGTGGAGAGAGCGATCAATGACCAAGCGCATGTTCATCAAAGTATAAAACATGTCACTTTCTGTCGCCAGCAGGTGGCGCTGTGACGATGAGTCAATATAGATTCAATTTTCACCACTTTTGAGCATGTTGAAGGCTCAAAAAGCCAAATCATCTGGGTTAGAATAATAAGAAGAAGAAGAGCCAACATTAACTTCAATCTAAATTAAATATGTTGTAAGAATTTAAATATTATTGTTATAAATCATTGTTATTATAGTAATTGTTAGAGACAGACTGTTTCTACAGTTTCCGCATTTGTCCACCAGATGGTAGTGTTGTACTGTTGTTGTACTGATTAGGCCGCGGAGGGGGGGGGGGAACCGGGAGAAACGGCTCCGAACCACGGCCACTAATCACGCACTACATTCCACGCCATCACGTGCAGCGCTGTCAGTATCACTACGCACAGACTGATCTGTTCAGGTCAAAAACAAAAAATCTCCATGTTGTTGAGATGACGTCATTGAAAGTTGATATGATCGAACGTGTGACGTCAAAAATAGGCGACTTCCTGTTGCGTTGTTCCATAACGCTCCCCATAACGCCTTTTTAACGCCACAAAAAAAGCCGTACTGTTGTTGTACTGTTCCTAGAAAAAAAAAAAAATGAAAAAAAAAACATATATAAAAAAAACCCACTAAAGCCTAAATGGTGGGCTTCCTGTTTGGTCTAGCATATCTATCCAAGAGACTTATTTGTTTGTTATGAAACGACACATGTCCCCATCGATTTTTGTACATGTCGGCCAATCGTGGTGTCGGGGCTGCCCTTTAGGGGGCGCTAGTCAGTTATTTTGCCACGCCCATTGGCAAAATAACTTAATAATTCCTTAAAACCATATGAATATTTTCAGGGGGGGGTAGTGTTGATACACAAATGTAGTTGGAGGGAGGTTGTAATCTTATGCCTTCATTATCAATGTGTTGAGACCCGTTTGACACAGTTTGATATGGCTGCAGTAAGTGGATGAGGAGGAATACATCCAAGTGGAAGACATGCAAAAAACAAGACATTTCCTGTTTCCACCAGGGGGCGCTGTGATTTTAAGTCATGATTTCTGTGTAGATGTCATCAGGCCGGGACTCTTGTCTTACATGTCTCGTTTGGACTCGATTGGACCATGTATGTCCGAGATACAGAACCTCGTGTTTTGATGGCGTGTAATCAAACTGTGACGCCTCAATATGAAGTTGATCAGATAAAAGCCCTGGGACAAGTTCGTCAAAGTAAAAATGTGGAATATGGCCAAAATGGCCACTAAATGCAAAATGGCGGGCTTCCTGTTGCGTTTTTCATAATGCCCCTTGAGACCATAGACTGTATATATAAGCTTGAGACTTTTTTGTTTGTCTGGTCACGATACACCTGGGCTACGATTTTTGTGAAGATCGGTCAAAGGGAAACCTAGGGGCTGCGTTCCAGGGGGCGCTGTTGAGCCATTTTGCCACGCCCATTTCAAATTACTCCAGAATACGTAAATTATCACCACTTTCTAATTTTCTGCAAAGTTTGGTAAGAAGTTGAGCATGTTGAAGCCTCAAAAAGCCAAATCATCTGGGTCACTATAATAAGAATAATCCTTACAATTTCAAGAGGGCCTCCCACCGTCGGTGCTCGGGCCCTAATTACAGACATCAACAGTTACTGTACTAATACTGACATCAACAGTTACTGTACTAATTACAGACATCAACAGTTACTGTACTAATTACAGACAGCAACAGTTACTGTACTAATTACAGACAGCAACAGTTACTGTACTAATACTGATATTATCACTGAATTACTAATATCTGTGTTACCTTGTTACACGAACACACAAAGCGAAGCTCGTTGAACCGACTTCACTTGAACGCGTCTCCGGCTGGACCCACGTCCTGTGCGTGTGACGTCACTGGGTTCCTCATCGTCCTGCTGTGCTCGGTGATCGGAGCCGTTAGCTCGAAGCTAACTAGTCGCGTTTCTTTATTCTTCCCCGCTCCGAGGACTCGGTTGGTATTCAGTCTGTTCCGGTGTCTGGATCTACGGGATTTATTTATCGTACATTTCCCTCCGACGCCGCTTTCTCTCCGGAGAAAACCCTGGTACGTAACGAACACGTTAGCTCGCTAGCTAGCTGAGAGTGGGCTGGTTCGCGGTCGGGCCTGTCCTAAGTTTAAGCGTTAAATCCACCGCGGTGTGAAACTAGTGACCGCGTTCGAGCAGCTCACGGCGGCTCTGCTGGTTATAGTTAGTAAAGTTAGTAGTAATCGTGTTTCACCAGCTCGCTAGTCGTCTGTAATCTCCGCGCTAACAGACTTAGCAACAGGCCCCTTGTGTTCTGGCGCACGTGTTAATGAGCAACACAGTCTCCTAATGTCTTCGATCCTGAAGGGTTGAATCAGAACCACATGGAGGTTCGAGGCGACGACACTCAGACGATTCAAGTTTTTCACGAGTTCTTCGCAACGTTGAGAGAAACTTGGGCCACATTTAAATTAACCAGTGTCAATAAATGAGCGTCACAGCTGCAGCAGCTCGTCTTCGTGGTCCAGATGTTTAATATTCATGGTTCCGGTGTTTCCCACCGTGGACCCGTCCAGGACTCTGGACACAGTCAGACAAGGATCTGCCACTTTACTCATGTCAGCCATTTTAGAATAGGAAGCCCGTCACTATTTTAATGTGTTCCACTGCTTTGCTGGTGAACTGGTGTTCATCAGAATAATCCAGATGTAACAAATATAACTATCAGAACATCTGGTCTTCACATGGAGGAGAAATCATCAGAGGGGGGAAATCATTTAAATATATTGGATAAATATTCCTCACTTAAATTACGTTTCCTAAAAACAATCTTTTTCTTTCAGCATATTTAAACGAGATAAACTCTTTAAAAAATATCTCAAATGTTCACTGGAAACAGAAAAAAACCTCTTAATGAGTATCTGTGTTTTTAAATTGTAAATTCTATATTTTCTAATTGTTGAGTCTGTTTTGATAATGTGTCATTATGATTATGACGTGTCAAATATATTGTTTCTGATATATTTGAATTAAAAGCAAATATTTAGATATCTTATTTTAACATAAGTTCACTTTCAGTCATGGGTAAAATGTTTACTCTGTATTTCACAGATGTGTGAAATGATTTGATGTCTGTTGAGTATCTGCCTTAACTAAAATATAAATGTTGTGTAATGTTGTGCATAGAAAAGATGATCCAAGCTTCATGTAAAAGATAATGTGCGTCTCTCAACTACAGAGAGACAAGTGGTAAAAGAAGTGCATCAAATGGGATTGAAGAAAACTGATCAACGCTCTTTGATAACTTATTAATATTTAATATTACCTATGGTTGGTTGGTTTCAGCACGAATCACTGAACCCCTGATTTGTTTTTGCAGAGCCATGTACAATGGGATTGGCCTGACGACTCCGAGGGGCAGTGGCACCAATGGCTACGTGCAGCGCAACCTGTCGAGCGTGCGCGCTAAGCGGCCGCGGGACGAGCGCGGTGGTGATCGTGACGAGAAGGACCGGGAGAGGCTGGAGAGTCAGCTCAACAGGCAGCCCAATGCGGACATCCTGGAGCACCAGCGGAAGAGGCAGCTGGAGGTCAAGTGTGCTGAGTTACAGGACATGATGGAGGAGCAAGGGTAAATTCACATGTGCTCACCAACCTGAACTGACTTCTTATCACATTACAAATCATGTTTTGTACATTGTTAAATCCTCATGGCTGCTTTCACGCTCAGGTATTCTGCTGAGGAGATAGAGGAGAAGGTGAACAGTTTCCGAATGATGCTGCAGGAGAAAGAGGAGCCGGCTCCTGCCACCGCCGAGAGACCAACGTGAGTACAGCACAAAACCTGAATTTAACTTGGCTCCATTGAAATGTCTTGTTCAGACTAAAAGCTGCTGCGTGTTGTTTATGTAAAAACAGAAGAATAAACTATTGCCCCTGAGTAGAATTAGTCTTGGGAACTTTACATTAAAAACATCACAGAAACAAGATCAAAGTCTGACTGTACAAACTAGAGACTAAAGTGTTTATGTACATTTGTATGTACTGCCCATTTTCCATTGCATGAAGAAACTCCGGATCGTTGTTCTTTCTTTTAATAAAGTTCTGAGAGCCTCTCATTGGTTTATACGACACAGTATTGGTGACAGAAAGCTGTTTGGCTTGTTCCTCTCCTCAGGGCGACGGAGACTCATGCCCTGGCTGCGGCCAACCAGCAGAAGAACGACCGTCTCCGCGCTGCGTTTGGAATCTCCAGCGACTACGTGGATGGTTCGTCCTTCCACGCCGACCGCAAAGAGAGGGAGAAGGAGAAGAGAGAGCAGGAGCGTCTGGAGCGAGAGAAGCAGCAGCAACAGAAATATACGTGAGTGGGACACTGTGCTGCTTATACATGTTTAATTATCTTTTTATTATCACAAGTAACAGTTGAACAATGTGGCTCAATTAATATAATGTTTATATGATCCCGTTAAAATCGATCTAAAATAAAAACCTTGATATTCAGAAAAATGTTCAGATCTATTAACTTATGAGTTCGACTGAGATAGAAGTGACAGCCTTGGTGTCAATGATGTTGATTTCAGATAATAAATAGGAATCAATACCAGCTTCATCAGAACAACTTTGAAAATACATTTCTAGTTTGTGTTGCTCCAGGGTATTTTATGTTTTAGTGAGTTAGCAGTAGTTTGTCAAAACCACAGTTCTCACCCCCAGTATGATTAGACGTCACCAGCTCCGTCCCTGACTTGACGTCTCTCGCCCTCTCGCTCTCTCAGGTTGGTGGAAGATTCGGACGATTCAGATTCTCCTCCCAAGAAGCGCAGTCGGAAGAAGAAGAAGAAAAACAAGAACAGAGACGGGTGAGAAAACGAACTGGATAAGAATAGAAAATATAAAGATTTTTACAAGCGGTCTGACTTTGTTCCTGTTCCTTGTCCCGGCAGTTCAGAGAGTCCCTCCCCGTCTCCTCGCAGAGAGAAGAAGAAATCTAAAAAGAAGAAAAAGAAGCGGTATTTTACCACCAGATTCTTTTATGATTCACTGACTGATTTTACATGGAGAGTGATTAATAACTGGGATATTTGTTTTTCAGTGAGGTGTCAGAAGAGAGTGAAGAAGACAGGTAGGTGAACTTAAATGGAACCGTCTGTTTATATATGAAATCATCGTGTTGTTTCAGTTCTGGTGCTGGTTTTGCTGTAAATATGAAATGTTGAAGAAAGTGGGTTCATGGTCAGCCTCGTCCTCACATCCAACCTCTCGTCCACTCAAAGCTCCTCAGATGAGAAACAGAAGGTGTCAAAGAAGAAAGGAAAGAAGAGTGATAGTTCGAGTCCTCCAAAAACGAAGGCGGTGCAAGGCAGCGGTGTTTCCTCCGACTCTTCTCACAGGTACAAAAAAAGAAATGTCCCAAAAAGGCTCCACCTGTTCCACCTGAATGTTCCCCACATTCTCCTGTGGTTTCAAACGAGTCTGACAATCTGCTGCTGTGTTCTTCATATGTGAAACACAAACTCCAGGATATCTTCACATTTAGCTCGTGATCAGCTCGGGTCCTTTATTACTGAGCTAAAACTGATTTATAATTATTTTCATCAGTGTCTGACTGATTTTTCTCTGTCGTGTCAACAGTCAGTCTCCAGCTCCAGTGAGGTCACGTCAACAGGAACAATCTGCAAGAAAAGATGACGATGGAAGACAGGAAAGATCGCCCGACAGGAGGAGGCGGGGCCACGACGAGCTCATCCCACAGCGCCAGGGAAGAGAAACGGTAAAGTCCGGAGCTGCTTCTCGTTTTTTCATCTTTTACTTTTGTGATAATAAAATTCACACCAACTTCAACCTTTTCTCCTCCAAAGAGGCCCAATCCTGAGAGAGAGCGCCCGAGTGAGATGGAGAAGACCTCCGCCAAGAGGAGACATGACTCCTCATCCCCCTCTCCTCCGCCACAGACTGATAAAAGCTGGGAAAGGGAGAAAGGGAGGCGCTCCAGAAGCAGAGAGATGCAGAGGAGGAGGCGTTCAAGGAGCATAGAAAAGAGAGAGAGAGGGAGGCGATCCAGAAGCAGAGAGATGGACAAAGGAAAGCGATCAAGGAGTAGAGAAAATGATAGAGAGAAAGGGAGGAGGTCGAGAAGCAGAGAAAATGAGAGGGAGAAAGGGAGGAGGTCCAAAAGCAGAGACGTGGAGAAAGGGAGGAGCTCGAAAAGCAGAGATGTGGAGAAAGGGAGGAGGTCCAGGAGCAGAGAAAAGAAGGACAAAGGAAAGGAGAATGCTCCTCAGAGGACCAAACATGACTCCTCATCTCCTTCTCCACCACCTAAACAGGAGACCAGGAGGGGAAGGAGCAGAGACACTGAGAGGGAAAAAGACAGGAGTAAACTGGACAAAAAGACCAAACACGACTCCTCGTCTCCTTCACCTCCTGAGAAGGAGAGAGCGAGAAGGGAGAGGAGTGGAGAGAGGGAGCGCCGGACTGAGAGAGATTTGCACTCGAGGGCACCAAATGAAAGGGACAACAGGAAAGACACCGGGAGGAGACAAGAGAGGGAGGTGTCTCCTCGCCAACAGAAACCTGACCGGAGAAGGGCTGGACACCCGTCTCGTGGTTCACTGTCCCCCGCCTCTCGCTCGCCTGTCTCCAGTGGGGGTCCAAGAGAGAAGGAGAGGAGAAGAGAAAAAGACATGGAGAGGGAGAGGAATCTGAACAAGCAGGGAGAACCAGACAGAGAGCGCGGTCAAGAAGACGGCAGGAAAAGAGAGGAGGGGGTCCGACCATCTGCAGGAAGCAGACAAGATCTCAGACCTGCTGATAAAAACACGAGCGAAAGACCCGACACGATGGACCGTCAGGAGAAGACGAGGAGCCCTCCGGCAAAGGAGAAACGAGAAGACAAGGCAAAACAGGCTGAGAAAAGAAAAGAGAGCTCCAGCAGCAGTAGTGGTAGCAGCAGCGGCAGCAGCAGCGGCAGTGACAGCGACAGCTCCTCATCCTCCTCTTCATCTTCATCCTCCTCCTCCTCCTCATCATCCTCTGAGGAGGAAGGCAAGGTGAAGAAGGCAGCAGGGAAGGAAAAAGCCAGTCCCATGAAAAGTGCCCCAGCTGCCATTGGAGCTGCAGTTCATCGGTATTTAACCAATGGAAGAAAAGAAAGTTCTGCTTCTGCATCTGAGGGAGACGCACTGAGACGACCAGATGGAGGAGACAGACGCGAGAGGACAGACAGACCTCCTCACAGATCTCCTGTAGACAACTGTCCGTCCCAACCCAAAGGTCAGGAGCGATACAGCCCCACACAGGTGGACAGTCCCAGTCCACCCCCCTCCCCACCCAACAGAGCGGACCACAGCAGGGGCAGCAGGTACTCTGAGGCAGACAAAAACAGGCCGGAGGCCAAAGTTGGGGAAAGGGATAGAGGGAGGGACAGGGGCACAGCCAGGAGGGCGGCGAGACTGAGCCCCCCGACCAGGAGGTCACGCTCTCCGCCCAAGAAAACAACCACCACCTCCCCGGCCCGTCGCACTCCACCAAGGCAGTACCAGGAGGCCCCGCCCCGATCCAGGAGAGCCTCCCCTCCTCCGGCCTGGTCAGACAGGGAGAGAGAGAGGCAGAGGGACCGAGACAGAGAGAGGGACAGAGAGAGGGACAGAGAACGTGATCGGGCTCCAAGACGCAGCAGGTCCAGAAGCCAGAGGAGGCGCAGCCCCCCCAACAGGTAAGACAAGGACCTGCATGTACATTCTGAAACATTTCTGAACAAAACAAACTCGTAAGTGACGCAGTGTGGACACGAGGAGACAAATGGACGAGACGTTTTAAAGAAGTATTTTGAATAAAAGATGAATCCCTTAATTCTGCATCATCATTTACACTGATGTAATGAAGGAGTAAAGATGTACCTCATCATACTTGAGCTCATTATGTTTGGTTGCATTAAGTGTCGGGAGAGGAGCAGAGAATAATGTTCATTTCTCAAAAACACTAAAATGTTCATGGTTCAAAGAACTTATTGAGTTGATTTAGTTCATGTTTCTATATTTAAAAATCTTTAGGCTCAATCTTTTTTATTGATGGAAAAAACATCTGATTTTTATATTTTCTAAATTGATGACACAGTTTCAGTAGGTTCATTGTATTTTACCTATTAGCTGAGGTTTTACTGATTTTACAGACATGATGCAATTGAACATTCTCCAGGAAATGACATCACAGGAAGTAAAAATAAAGGTCACAGGGTCAGACTGAAACTTCTTTGAGTTTTTTATGAAAATATGGAAATTAATCCCAGATCAAAATTATGTTTAAGGAACATTAACTGTATTTGGTAGATGTAGTGTGATGTTAAATATTTGTAATCCTTTGTTTTTCTTGTCTCGAATGACAAAGTTTTATCCATTTAAAATCATCTGCTTCATATTTTCGTCCTCCAGGTCCCGACGCTCTCCTTCTCCACCGCGACGGAGGAGGAGCAGTCGCTCCCTCTCCAGAGAACGAGGGAGAGAAAGAGAAAAGGAAAACGAGCGGATTAGACAGAGGGAGGTGGAGCAAGAGAGAGAAAGAGAGAAGATCCAGCCAAAAGATGTTCCCCCGCCTGGCAGGTCCTCTTCCTCCTCATCTTCCTCCGGCTCCGGCTCCTCCTCTTCCTCTTCACCTTCACCGGCTCGCGAGAGTAAAGACACAAAACTACCAGCAGAGAAAGACGGAAGAAGAGAGGATGAAGGGAAAGAGGATGGAGAGCAGAAAAGTCGTTCTTCCTCTTCACAGGGTCCCTCCAGAGACTCCTCCCACGCTCCACCCTCAGGTAGAAGAGGCTCCCAGTCGGACCCCCGCCGCTCCGACGTGACCTCCAGAAGGTCCCCGGCCAGCAGCCAATCAGACGCCAAACAGCCATCACGAGGTCCAACCAGGAAGGAGTCGCCACCGGCTGCCGCTCGACCGTCAGACCAAACGGTCAGAAGCGAGAGCACGGTGAACGGCAAGGAGGCAACTAAGAAAAGCGGAAGCAGCAGCTCCAGCTCTTCTTCCTCCTCCTCCTCTTCCTCATCGTCTTCATCCTCCTCTTCAGACAGTTCTGACTCTGAGGCGGAGCCAGGAAAAGGGTGAGCAGGCGACAGGGAATGAGCACGAACGACAGAATAGAAGATGAGATGTTTTATTGTTCAGAGAGGATTTACCTTTTTCTCATGTTGTCTAACAGGAAAACCACCAAAGCTCCGAGCAGTTCATCCTCGTCCTCCTCTGACGGAGAAAAGGAAACAAAGAACAAGAGGTAAGAGGAGGAGAAGAAGCTTCAGGTAGAATCGAGGCTCATTTAAACCTTTACTTACAAAAAGAGATTTGTCTGTTTCGAATGAAGGAACCATCAGTCCTTTACTTTGGCATTGTTGTTAACATCCACTAGAGGGCAGGTCCTCCACTTGTCCTCACTTTGTCCCTTTGCCCAACATCAAATAGATTATGTTCGTCTTGCTTGAACAATTCCCCCCCCACACACACACACAATTTCCAGTGGTATTGCTCATTTATCAGTTTGGTCCATAACCCTCAGCTTTCAGAAGATGTGCACGGACAGAAGAACTCGATCTGTTTCAAACACAGAAAAAGATGATGTTCGCTCACATTCTCTATTGTTATTTGAAAACTACCTTTTAGTCTTGCTTGCTCGTTGCACTGCATCGTCCTCCCTCAGAGTGACAGTCTGAAACTCTTGTGTTTTCCTCTCAGTCCTGTCAGGCCCCAGCGGATCCCGGCTGATTCACTGAGAGATTCTCGCTCCCTCAGTTATTCTCCTCCGAGATACATCAGAGCAGCGCCGTCCTCCCCGAGCCGCAGGTCTGTACACGCCAAGACGTCTACCGGAGCAGAATGAGAAACAGCTTTAACTAGTTGAGGTGTTATTCAGATGTATCAGTGTTTATGTTTATGTATTTGTTTGTTTATTGTTGTATATGTTTTCCTTTTGTTTTCATTTCAATGGTTAAACTGTAAAATATCAAACCTCACTTACATTTCTTTGATAACATCTTAAGAATTATCGACAATTTAAACAAACATACAAACACACGGTAGACGATATATCGGTATTTAACATTTTTACTCCCGGATATCGGCATCGACCCCAAAATCCAGATCAGTGAGGTTTTAATTTACATAAACACTTTAATTCTTAACCAGCGGGTTTATTGTGTCTTAATTAAATCTTATTTCGACAGAAGAAATAATTCCTCTTTTTCTCTTCTTCGTGGCAGAAGCGGCAGCCGACAGTCGCCAAGTCGCTCGTCAACCAGCAGACGAAGGAAATGAGCTGAGGACCCAGAGACTCGTCCCCTCTTCTTCTGTGGTGTTTCTGCACTCACCTGCGACGAGTCTGAACAACATGAACTTCACAGACGTCAGATGATTCACGTGTGTGAATGTCTGGGGACTGGATTTGGTTCTGAGCCGCGACCAGTGGATCAGCAGTGGTGACGCAGTACCAGTCTGTACATTTATTCTTATGAGCTGAGTAAGAAAAGCTAACACATGAAAACAGCTGAGTTAAAGTAACGATGTTCCTCTGTACCTGTACTGTTTATTGTGTTCTACCTGTAGATATGGGCTGTCTGTATTTTGGTTATTAACATGTAACAGATTCGTGATTGCCATTTAATGTGAGGGGAAACTGAAACGTGGTTAATTTCTTTGTTGAAAAATGGTTGATAACAATAAAAAGGCAATTGTACATTTTATTTGTGTGACATATTTGCTGTTGTTCATCCATCGTGAAGAAGGTTCTATATTTTTAATAATCAAACCGACAGTGAATTTGTTCTGCTAACAAAACTGTGCATTAAACACTTGATTCATTCCTCTGAGCTGTAGATCTGCGTCGTTTCCATAAACTATTAAAAACACATCGGTGAGTCCCACTGACGATCTGAGTGACATGTTCCTACATCATCACTATCGTATTTTAACAGTCACACACCGTCCTGCCGCTCGAAGGACTACGTCACCAAACGCTCTCCACCTAAAACCCCATCGCCCTCTGTTTGAGTGACGTGGAAGCTGCCTGTCGGTCAACTAGGACATAAACCAGTCACGTTACAACGTGGTAGGAAAAGCAGGCGATGGTCAATCTGGTAGTTTCTATAGAAAGTGACTTCTCACTTTATCACGTCAGTAAACATTCAGGAGTTTCTGTCTCAGTCTCTAGTTTCAAGTCTTCTTCAAACAGCTGATGTTCATTTAGTGAATTATGATCATTTAGAGTCAAACAGACCATAAAGCACTGGATGTGTTGGGGGGGTGGATACCACAGAGTGATTGACAGCTGGTACTGTCTAATTGGTGTGGGTGGGCGTGTCCTCGAGATCTCAGTCAGGCTCCACCCCCTGCTCCTCCAAACATGGTTACTTCTGGTCTCAAAAAACCAAGATGGCTGAACAACCTGTGAAACTGAGGCTTCAGAGCAGCAGGTGAAGGTGTGAAGGTGTGAATGTGGAGGAAGGTGGAGTCATCAGGATCACCAGGATCTACACCTCCTTCCTCTTAGTGTTTTCAGTTCATATTCAACTCACTTTTATTCAGTATTATTACTCTGGGTTTTACACGATATGTCCTCATGTTGTCTGCAGTACAAAGTCCTGTCCTGTAGTACTTTGGCCCAAGACACATAAAGTATATTTGATTTGATAAATACTAAATACTAATAAATACTCCGTTAGTGACATGTGACCCAGAAGTGTTTTTTCCCACATGATTGAACGCAGCATCAGATGATGAGCGGCTCATCAGGCAGGTGTGGTCGGTTCAGGACCCGAGTCAGAGTCGGTTCAGACCAGGACCAGAGGCGGACCAGGACCAGACCGGGACCAGGAGCAGCCGGGACGCTCTCCCACCGGAGCCCACACCCAGCGGCCCTCAGCCGGACACAGCGGAGCAGGAGCAGCGGGCTCACGGCCTGACTGACCGCGGTGAGTGTTCACGCTCAGGCCGGGGAGGGTTCAACTTTCTCCGGGGGAAGTTTTTCTGACGTGTGGGGAACAGGCCCCAGGCTCCGTCGGCCCAGACTGGCTCTAAAACACGGGACGTTTTCCCGTTTCCCCGCTGATCGGCCTCGGTTCACGGTCTCAACACACAAACGGACCTTTGTGTTAGACGTCGTGTGTCCTTTGTGTGTTCGGCTCAGACAGTTTTAAACTCAACGTGAGGTGAAGTGTGTTTGTGGCTCGTGTGTTGTCTGTTTCAGACCCGCAGCTGCAGCTCACACTCCCGCTGGAGTCAACTCCGTTTTAACGTCTAAACACGGGACATATTTCACATGTTGTCCAACATGCTTCTTCATATGTTGTTTAACTGTAGCCGAAGTGAAGAAGGCTCCTCCCTCGTTAATCACATGTCATCACCAGCAACCAGAGCGAAACTGAAACCCCATTAATCCTGAATTACCTAAAAGTCAGATAATTCAGAATGAAGTCTGGCTCCAGCTGGAGCTCGTTGGAGAAGGTGAGTGTCTGTCACCAGCTCGGTGCTTCATCTATAAAAGACTCGTGACTTCGTCAGGTTCGATTCTCTAAAGGTCGTTCCCTGTCAGTTAAACACTTATATACTTTACAACTAGCAGGTCTCGGTACAGGCCTGTTTAAACTGGTATAGTTTCTATAAACAGAAACACAAGGTGGAGAATGTTCTATTCTAATGTTTCTAAATTAAAACTCTTTGTTGAATCATCAGCTTCTTAATCAAATCTAAATATGAAAAGGTTTCAACAAAGATGAAGTGAAACTGGATTTTTTTATATTTTGAAAACAAAGTGTTCACCGACAGCTTCAATAACATTACACACGATTTACACAGTTACACTCACTATGAGATGGAAAATAATTCCTGAATCTGCACCAAAATCGAATGACTCCTCCTTGTATCGAGTGTGCTGATAACCTGCTCAGTAGGTTCTGTGTAATCCTTCAATCTAACAATTCAACCAGTGCAGATGAAAACGTGACGTCCTTGTCAGAGCTGAATTAAAACAGCTTGAGTGACATCAGCTGATCTGAAGGAGGATTAATGATTAAACCTGTTAATGTACTGCACAATGTGTTTCATCTAATGTTTCATTAATGTGAAGTTTGCCTCAGATTATCAGGATCCCTTCCGTTTGCTTGAAAGCAGCTTTTCCTGTTTTTATGGAAACCTTAGCGACGTTAGCTAAGCGAGCCGAACCTCCCTGGCCCGAGTTAGCTTTTGTTGTTGCTTCCTCGCTAACCCAGCGGAGTTCTAGGACGGGGGTGGATGAAGCAGGATGAGGAAGTTATATTTAGTGACTCAGCTGTTGTTTGAGGAGCAGGGAGGGAGGTAAGGAGGGACACACACTGATGGATGGTCTAACTTCATACTACCTCTCCCTCCTTTCTTTGTTTAGTGTCTTTACAACCTGGACTGAAGAAGTCCTCTTCCTGTGAAGAAACGTTTGACCGAAGGACCAGAGGAGCTGAAGTGAAATCAAGGGACGGACCCGGAGGGACCTCAGCAGACGCAACCGCCAGCGAGCTGCCTGTGAAAAGAGGAACATCCTCGTTTCTCACTTCTGTTAAATAAGGGATGGAGCCGTGCAGGAGCTCAGGGGAATAACTGGGTTGACAATCAGTTGTCAAGTCGCTGGTACATTTAACTGTCAGAGCTCCAACCACAAGATGCCACATCCCTCCGCCCCGGAGCCTCAGACGAGCGACTCAGCGCTGAGACCTCTGTGAAGACACCGTGTTCACTGTGGGATCGAAAGAAGGAGGGAGCCTCTGACAGAACTGTGGATTTCAAAATCGATGAGTCGCCAAGAGCTGGAAATCCCCCCCCAGAGGAGTTTCATCGGGTGGAACTGGAACTAAGGTGGAACCACCCGGCCGCTCTTAACCATTGAGCATGAATCACGAATGCAGAGGTCTTAAGAAATGCTCCATGTTCTGCCGGCTGCTGCGGTTTCACTCTGAACGTTTACACTGAAACTCAAAGGATAAACCGAAAACTCTAAACGTGCAGAAATTCAACTGGAAATGTTCTGGTGTTGGCGCCGTGGGAACACTGCTGATGAGTTCTGGACAAACGCCCGTGCTGCTCTGAGCTCGTAGCGTCGGGAGGTGGAGCAAAGGAACGACAGCGGCGAGCGCAGCATCATCGCCTCCTCCTATGAAACTGATTTTACTTGGAAATTCAGAACGAGGCCTCGAGATGGCGGGAAAAGACTACAATCATCTCTTTAAACTGCTCATCATCGGAGACTCCAGTTAGTGCTTTTTAACTCCTTAACGAAATGTTGTCACTGTGCTCTGAAGGAACAAATGACATCAACACGCTCATGAAAACAGAACTTTTTATCAGCTGTTAAATCATTTAAAATCATGTTTTCACTTTTTCTTTCCTCCGCTCGTTCTGATAGTTTTCAGAGTTTAAAGCTCTGTGGTAACGGACAGAAAGTAGGAATATGTTCATCCGCCTCATTTGCATAATGTAGTTTGACACGCCCCTAACAAAACCAGGGCTGCGTTTAGCTGCGATTAATATATATATATAAATAAAACGTTGATTTAAACTTAAACACTGTCGTTCTAGGAGGTCGATGATACGAGTTTAATAAAATACACTTGATGTTAAAGTCTGGAAAAACAGAAGCAGTGAACAGTCTGAGGAACGTGATTCTTGATGAACACTGGACTTGCTGCAGGAGATGCTGAGTCATGGTCGATCACCTTGTAGGAGAGTGATCAGGTGTCATGGTGTCTCTGACTCTGTCGACACTTCACCTCTCAGGAAACTTGTTCCTTTGTTTTCTACGTTATTTACATAATTGATATTTTCACCAGGTTTTAATGTTCATTCAGCGAAACATCTGCTTGAATCAAATGTAATATTTCCAAATGTATTTGTTTTTCACGCTCTGGTGATTTAGGACGTTTTCTCAGAGTCTGAAGCTTCATGTTTGTTCCATAGTTTCATTTGATCTGTTAGTTTTGGTTTCACATTGTAATTTAGGGCCTAAAGAATTGTGTCTGACATGCGTACGTCTGTCATTATGAGATCACTGGTCTGAGGAACCGGACCCCCTGATGTTTAGGTTCAGACTCAACTGAAAAGTGTGAAGGTCTGAACCCAACGAGGTGCGAACGAGTCGTTTGCAGACGTAGAATCAAACGTTCTTTAAAGAGAATAGTTTTAACACCGTGTCGTTCTTAACATTATCAGACGCCCTGTTCTCTTCTGTGACTTCACATAATGTGGAACAGATCTTCTGCTGCTGCTTCATTCTGGTTCATCAGGTCTCGTTCTGACAAGTTACTACTGGTTCTCAGTTCACAGCAGATTATTAATGGACGTGATTTCATCCTCTTTTAATCAGACCTTTCATGCTGTCACATTTCCAGCGTGAGTTCAGTCTGTCCTTGTATTTTAGTTTCCTGTTTTCTGTGTGTTGTTACTGGACTGAAGCCGCCGCTCTGTCGTCCTGAGACGTGACCGACACACCGACAGTAACTTGTTCCTTCTGCTCCTGATTGGTCACATACATTTCCTCAGAGTGACTTAACTGCTGCTCTGGTGTGTTTCTGTCTCAGATGTGGGGAAGAGCAGCCTCCTGCTCCGCTTCGCAGACAACTCCTTCTCTGGTGAGTTTCCACATTCTCACAAATACTCTGCATCACTGCTTTATTCCTCCAGTCCGTCCACAGAAAACCTCCGACTGAGAGGACGTTAAACAAATGTTTGTCAAAGATGTTTCTGTCATTTCAGCTCGTTCTTATCTCACTGATGTTTGTTCATGTGTTTCTGATCAGTTTGGTTTGAATCAGTTATTTGATGATATAAAAACAGGCTGAGACGTGATGATTGACAGCTGAGGGGGGGGCCTGGAGACTGTGGCTCCGCTCTACGATCACTTCTGCTCAGACTCTGACTCCAGTCGACGTCATTGGTGCAAAATGGCTTCTTTTTTGTACAGTGGGAGGAAGTGGAGATTTGTCGTCCATCTTTATTTATGCTGCTCCACAAGCTTTTAAGGTTTAAATGAGGATATGAGTCCATCCTGTGTGTGTGTGTGTGTGACTCAGTGTTCAGTGTATGATGTGTGTTTTCCGCTGGTCTCCTGCAGGCAGCTACATCACCACCATCGGCGTGGACTTCAAGATTCGAACCGTGGACATTGAGGGAGAGCGGGTGAAGCTGCAGATCTGGGACACAGCGGGTCAGGAGAGATTCCGAACCATCACGTCAACGTAATCATCTCCAGACCAGAGCTGGTTTTTATGTTCAGGGGTTTCCCTTCACTCTAGTTTGAGTCTGTATCTGTCAGTTCATTCAGTTTCCTCCTCCTCCCTGCAGATACTACAGAAACACCCACGGTGTCATTATTGTTTACGATGTGACGAATCCAGAGTCATTTGTAAATGTGAAGAGGTGGTTGAACGAAATCTCCCAGAACTGTGACAACGTCTGCAAGATCCTGGGTGAGTCACTGCGTCAACAGGACTTTAGATAAAGTCATGTAACCGTCTGAAGAGGCTTCGTCCAGACTAATGTTTTCATTACAAAACTAAAGTTGCTGCTTTCTTTCTCAGTGGGGAACAAGAGCGACGACCCTGCCCGGAGGCAGGTGGATACCCAGGATGCAATGTGTTTCGGGGAGTCGGTGGGTGTTCGGGTCTTTGAGACGAGTGCCAAAGAAAACATAAACGTAGAGGAGGTAACTCAAAGACGTCCTGTGGCTTCATTTATATCACAATGTTACATTAGATTTAGTTTTGATTCAATTTCACAAGTGACAACCAGAGTGTTGTCAACGCGTGTATTTTATATACTCGTGTTTTTCATATTTAGATCTAAAGAACATTTCAAACAGAGTTTTGTGTTTGTTCCCAGATGTTCATGGCCTTCACCCACATGGTGCTCCGAGCCAAGAAGCAGAGTCAGAACCGAGCCGAGCGGGAGCGAGAGCGGGAGAAGGGCACGGTCAACATCAACGCCCAGAGGGACCGGGACCGCCGGAAGAGAGGGAAGAAATGCTGCTGAGACGCAGACGGACGCCAAAGCCACTCGACACTCATCGCTTAACGAAGAAAACGGTGCCTTGGAGATGAGTGTTTCATCTGCAGATATGAATGTGAGAAACTGTGGTTCGCTCCTTACTACGCCAAGTTTCAACACAACAGTCGGGTCACACTGCTTAACTGCTGTTGTTCCAGTCACTGAGGGATTCAGGCCCAGTCCACACTTTACATTTTAGTTTTAAAATGCATCACTGTTGCTACGGTTACGCCTGCAGTTGTCGAGCGCCTGAAACAGAAGTTTGTAAACGCTGCCGGTCTCGTTTTAGTTTCAGTCTGAACAGAAACTGAGACTTTAGTAAACGACGACGCAGACGTTCTCTTCCTGATTGGTTCTCATCAGTCACATGACTCGACTCGTCGCTCAGAGAAAAGAAATCCCTGCTCGGACTCTTCCCCATCACTTCTGTTACTAAGCAACCAACTGCAGAGACAATCTACTTCCTGTTTACATCACATGTGACCAGTGTATGTGAACAGTCATGTGACGTGTTTGTGTTTTCAGTTTAAAACTAAGACGTATCCGTGTGGACGGAGCCTGGATCCGTCATCACTGACTTCCTGAAGCAGTCGGGAGGTGACGAGTGAACGGACCGTTCTGATGTTATTTAGATGGAAGCAGGTTGTAGTGTTTCAGAGTTTCATGTTGAGACGAGGCCTGAGGACGGAGGAGCTCAGACATCTGCACTTAAAGTTTATTATTACTTTCCATTAATGTGGTGATTGGTTTCTTGATTAATCGTTTATTTTTCAGTGTATAAAATGAAAAGAGCTGTTTACAGATTCCTAACTTCCCGTCTTTAACGTGCTTGATATGTCGGACGGTTCCAACCTAGAGTCTGTTTAAATATTGGAGAAAGGAAAAACTGAAAATCTTCGAAGTATTTGTTGGGAAAATGACTGAGCTTTGAGTTTTATCTTGGACATGAAATCTGACTCAAAGCATCAGAGTGATGATCTTTCTGTTGTGAAACCAAGCGTGAGTCAGTCGCAGCTCCACAAATATCTGATTAAAACAAGACTGAACAGGAACATGAAGACTTGTTCGTACATCAGTACCTAAAATGTCCCATCTACTAACATGGAGGAGGCAGGGTTACTTCCTCTCATCCAGAGTGAAACAAACTTAAATAAAAAAACACTACAATCTGCTTTTAAATAGAACTGAGATATAAACTAACTGTAATAAAATCACTGTTCTGGTCCTTTAACGTTGCTCTAGTGAACCACTGAGTTTTGCCTTTTTGTTCTTCTAACCAGTGTTTTACCACTGAAAGGGAACCGGTTGTAGTCGTTACTAAATCGTAAACGTCACACTAACAGTTGTGTTCAGTCTCAATGTACGTTTGCCTTGTTTCAGTTAAATAACGCCAGTAAACTCCGACTAGACGACAAAATGTTCCAGTTGTTTGTTGTTTTTAATGTAAATCTGTCGCCGAGCAAACGTGTCCAAATCCAAATAAAGCAATAAATCCAGAGTTTGTGTTCAGATGCAACGATAATTCATGTAAAAAGTGAAATGGAGAGATGGTGTTAATCAATACGTCTGTTAGTGTGTAAGCATTGTTTCAGGAGCAGGACTTTGAAATCTGTTTTCAATGCTGCAGTTTTACTGAAACTTACAAAGTTTTAGTTTAACTTCGGCTCCTTTTGAGCAGGAAATCATCCTGATGTCATTACAGTTAAATCACCACTTAAACTGTAAAGCATCAGTCTGATGTGTGAACATGAGAAAGTTTCCTCCTTCACTCCCTGAGCGTCTGTGACTCTGCTGAGTGGGTTCCATCTCCTGTGAGAAGAACTGACTGAGAGTCAGCTTCAACTGTCACAACCAGCTGCAGCTGAAGAGTGAAGCTGAACTGTCGATGGTCTTTTAAACATAAAACCCTGATTTTGTTCAAGCTCCTGAAGTATGTCCTCTCAGACCTGTTGATGTTCAGCTTTGACTTGTGCTCCGAATAAATACAAACTGTTGGATATAGATCCTTAAATTTAAAGTACAAACAGGAACATCTCACTGAAGAAACAGATATTACTCAACTAGAGGTTCTACTCTGACGTGTCACTTGATTGTTTCTGATCCGTCTGAAATCTGAAAGTATTCCAGTTGTCTGGAACCTTTCTCTATAAAACGTTGAAAACAATAAAGCAGCATTAAAGAAAGATGAGTTCCTCAAATTCATTCTCAACTACAGTTTGTTCTAATTCTTCATTACATTCACTGTCAAGAAAAACGCATCCAGGTCAGAGAACTGACTTCTGCAGAAAGTGTAATAATCTACAGCTGGACAAAAACATTCAAACACACAGGAGACATGACAGAGATTTTATATTTAAATCACAAGAATGTTCAAAACAACCTGACCTACTTCATCTCCAGCTGCAGCATCAACATCTGGATGATGAGGGGAGTGGAAGTGCTTTTATTTTGAAAACCAAACCTTTCAGAGGAAGAGCCTTCACATCACATGTAAATCCAGTTTGAGCTGAAGGAAATTCTCTCTGGAATGTTAAAATGTCTCAGCTGCTTTCAGACTGAAACTGAGGCTCAGAACCCGTCTGCAGAACAAACAGTAACTTTAGAGGAGCTGACATCTGTGAATTCCAGACGTTTCTGACGACACGTGAATGCAGCGTCACACTTGGACAGTGGCTCCTCCCCCCCTCAGTTGGATTTGGGGAGTCTGTAAACGCCGGCAGAGACCATCAGCTGATGCTCCCGGACCTTCCTCTGCAGGAAGGCCTCCAGCTCGTTCACGTCCATCTCCGTGACGACGGGTCCCGTGGCGACGAACATCCGGAGCATGGAGTGGATCCGGTCCAGTGTCATACTGTCCAGGTTGGTCAGCATGGCCTGGATGTAGGCCCAGAACAGCTGGAGGGAGGGGGAGGGAGGGGGAGGGAGGGAGCTTAAAGTTGTATCATCCTGTTCTCTGTGTGTGTGTGTGTGTGTGTGTGTGTGTACCTGCAGCTTCTCCTCCCTCTGCTCCGACTGGGTTGTGGTGTTGGAGTCTCTCTCCTCGTCGCTGTCGATCAGCATCACTCCTCTCTCCATCTTCTCTTTGGACGAGCCCGTCTCCACGACGTAGTAGCGCCCGGCCGCCTCCTCCCTCAGCACGCCGTGCTGCTGCCACAGAGCGATCTTCCTGTGCACCAGCTCCCTCGGGGCGCCCAGCTTCACGCTCAGCTCCTCCAGCGTCCAGGAGCCTGATGGACAACAAACAGATGACATGATTCAGATTTCAGGAACTCAGCTGAGAGCAGGTCAACACGGAGTCGTGACTGATGACCACGTTTCCTCAGTTTGATGTTTAAACGTAACGTAAAGGAAATGTCGCCTCAGCTCTCAGTTCACCTCCTTCTGTCACTTCACAATAACTGAGCTTGGAGAACAAAACACATTGAAATCGGTTTGAGGTGAGAGTTCGTACTCTTTTCCTGGAAGTGCAGGATGATGGCGGCGTGGATGGGAGACACGGTGAGGTTGGTGAGGGTTCGATCCTCCAGCTCCACGTCCAGAGTGACTGAACCCAGATGAGGCTTCCAGCTCAGCGTCCTCATGGCCTGAAACCAAGACCAAGTGTTCAGTGATATTAGAACCATCGCTTCTCCAAACAGAACAACCAGCGACTGGTCAGGAAGCAGCGGGTGAACTCCACCTTGAGTTTTTCGTAGCGGTGGG
Source organism: Hippoglossus hippoglossus (assembly GCF_009819705.1). Taxonomy (NCBI): domain Eukaryota; kingdom Metazoa; phylum Chordata; class Actinopteri; order Pleuronectiformes; family Pleuronectidae; genus Hippoglossus; species Hippoglossus hippoglossus. The sequence continues at coordinate 22,560,359 of NC_047158.1, read as the reverse complement.
TGTAGGCCTCCATGGCCTGGCAGACGAGCGGCGGCAGCTCCAGCTTCTCCTCCTTCAGCGGCGGCCAGAACTCGGAGGACAGGATGATGGAGGACAGGGACAGCGGCGGCTGCTCCTCCTCGCCGAGCCTCGACTCCTCCTCCCGGATGTTACTGTTGATCCTGCGAGAGTCGGCCATGTCCTGGAACAGACGAGAGGAATGTGTAACCACTTTCCTTTAAACTGATCAAACACACAATCCTTACATTTAAAAATACATCTTCAGCAAATTCCACCTGATAATCATTTTCTTTTTGGTAAATAAACAGTAAATTGGGCGTCGAGTTTTACGAGTGAAACGATGAGACAGTTAAAGTCTTTACCTTCAACATGACCTCACAGTAATGCATGTGAGACTCTCCGAACCGGAGCTTCAGCAGCTCCACGTTACGAATCTCCCTGAAAACACACGACACAACATCATGTATGATCGAGAAATGACATCATCCCTAACCCTAACCTGTCCATCGTCATTTACAGTCCATGTCCATTTGTCCATTTGTCTGTTTTCTTCTTGCTCCTGTGATGTTGCTACTTCCTCACTGTGAGACTCTGAAGGATCATCTCATCTTACAGGTTTGTTAAAGGCTCCATGTTCTACATGAACATGAACCTCAGCCTCTCAGCATCATGGCACGAAATACTCCAAACATTATTGATTCAAATGTGTAAATTGACTCCAGGCCAACATCAGTCTGTCTCTGAAGTGTGTGCTCACATGTGTCAGTGTGTGTGATGGTGTAAGAAGGTCAGAGGAGAGGACACGTGTGTTCAGACCTGGCAGTGTTGTAATTGAGCTGGTGCAGCAGCCGGTCGGCCAGCACGGCTCTGTACTCGTCTATGAAGATGTCCTTGCTGCCGTAGATACTGACCAACAGGCTGATGATGTCCGACGAGCGACGCTTTGAGCCCATTTTATCTGTAAAAGGTCCGAAAAAAGTTCAAGGTCATTCAACGCAGCCGGAGGAGTCAAGGAGTTACAGACATGATGCGTTCACTGACCTGGGACAGCATCCGTGGGGTCCGGAGTCCAATCCTCTGGGTCGTTGCCTTCCTCGTCACTGTCCTGCATCTCCAGAGTCACGGGGTCTCCTCTGGACAGCTCTGACGCCAAGTCAGTGCAGCCCTCTGCGTCCCCGGTGAGTCCGGCTACGATCTGCCTCACCGTGTCCTCCCGAGTCCTGAAACGCACCACAGGAGCTTTAACGACGTGTAGAAACTCTCATACATATGATGCATGTATGTAAATAGTATGAAGAGACTCACCTGAGGTATTTGCGGATTGGTTGGCAGGCAACCTGCAGGATGACCATGGACGGGTCCAGCTCTCTGAGCGCCTTGATGGCTGAGATGTAAACTGTGAGGATGTCAGATGTGTGGACGCCTGAGGACGGTGCAACAAAGACAAAAACTCAAACAAAACTTTATATTCAAAGGATTTTCACACAGCTTCTGGTTTCTTGTCTCAGTGAAAACTCAGTTCCTTCAAAACCCAAAGAGATTTCATGAGAAGTAAAAGTAGCATCTTGTTTATTGAACTGGTGTCGAAGCAGAAACGTGCACAACACAGAAAACAAACCTGGATGAAGTAAACGACTCTCAAAAGCAGATTTTAAAGAGGTGAGCAGCTGCTGTCGCTGGTTCGTCCTTTCCAGACAGAACTTCAAGTCCTCGATGGCAGCTTTGGATTCTGGGAAATCTGTGAGACGGGAAACATGAAAATAAACATGAGAAACCTCGAACCTGCAAATATGAGTTATTACCAGTAGTTTAGAAAAGTTAAAAACTCTTAAACACAAACATTTCTGCTCTTGACTGCAGATGATTTCACTTCTTTTTAACTCACACAAATTAAATAACTGAAGTCTAAAACGTGAACTGAGACGGAAAGCTTTGACCTCTGATGATGCTGAAGAGCTCCTCGATCCTCATGTTGACGTAGATCCTGCAGAAGAACTGGTGCATGTGGCATCTCCACTGCTTCAGGATGGAGCTGCCTGGCTGCCCGGCCTGGGCACTGGGAGCGCTGGGTGTGCAGGGGATGCTGGGAGTCGTACCGTCGGCGTCCGCCTTGCTTGCGAACACTTTGCTCAGCCAGCCCAGCACCAGCTCCAGCCACTGCTCACACGACAAATGAACAAATGTAGAGTGAAACCAAGAGCTGAGGAGCTGAGGAGGAGCTCGTTAATCTCAACGCTCGGGTTTTACCTCCTGGAACTCGAGCAGGAACGAACACTCGTACTCGCCGCGGCAGTGCTGCTCCATCCGCTGCTCGATGAGCTTGTGGAGGATGGAGGTGACGGCCTCTGAGCTGACCCACTCCAGCAGCTGCAGTTTGGAACTAAAACCACACACGTGCAACACGTCATGTATGTTTAGATACATGCTTACAACACACATACACTGTACCAATGTTTGATTTCACTCCTCCTGGTTTTATGAGACACAAAAGTCGAAACATGTTTCTTGGATGAATATGAGACAAAGTGAGGACTCACAGAATGTGGCTGAGCTCCTGCAGTTGATCCAGAGCCTCCTGACACCAGCACCGCTGGGACGGGACCCCACAGCCCCGGCAGACCCCTCCCTCTGGGACCTCAGGAGCCTCGGCCCCTTCCTCCCCCACCCCCTCCTGGTTCATATAGACTGAGAACGTCCGGCTGTAAAACTCCAGCACTCGCTCCTGGAGCACAGGTGACGGGGAGAAGAGGAGGAGGGCCCTGATGATGGTGAAGGCCCGCTCCTGGAGGCCCCTGGGCCCCGGGCCACAGAGACCCCCACGACCCTCCTCCTGCCACATCCCCAGCCGCTCCAGACCACCTGAGAGGAAGAAGAGGGGCGGTTTGAATTCTGCTGCGGCCCCAGTGATATTTACCTCCACCAGGGGGGGCTGCGTTTTCACCCACTCTGTTTGTTTATTTGTAAACAAGATTACACAAAAACTAAATTTCAGATTTCCAGTAACTTGGTGGACGGATGTGGTTTGAGAAGAGAAGAGCTCATTACATGTTTGGGTCCACGAATTTGTTCTCACTTTATTTAACATTGAGCGAAAAGAGGTTTTCAACATTTTCCCTGATTTGTGAGTTCAGGGATCCTGATGAAAACCACCAGACGTCCATGAGTGTGTGTGTTTCCTCTACTTACCCAGGAACGGTTCCAGTCGGTCCAGCAGCGTCCGGAAGGCGGTGAGGAGAACCCAGGCCCTGTCTCTTTCCTCCAGCTCGTTCTCTGGCTGCTTGAGTCCGGACCAGAACTCAGGAACCACAGACGACGACAAACGCATCTGCAGAGTCTCCAGCAGCCAGCCGCCCAGCAGCCGCCCCAGCCCATGAGCACACAGCAGGGCCAGAGAGTCCGAGAGGCCCGGCTCCGTCCCCGAGCTGCCAGGAGACACCTGAAGAGAACCAGAGATCAGGCATTCTGACCCGACACCACACACAGCCTCAGGGAGGTAGATAGTTAGATGGGTAGTTAGTGAGGTATGCAAGTAGATAGATAGGTAGTTAGTAACTACTACATATAGTTAGGTCAGTATGTATAATGTATTAATAACTGTTAGTTGGAGTTGATTGAACTGGATCTGCTCAGAACAACCTTCACTGAGATGATGACAGTAAACCTTGACTTCAGACAGAACCTCATGAAACACAGGTAAACAAAGAGAAACACATAGAACCACACATCCCGAACTGAACCGGATAACTCGACTGATCTGTGAACGGTCCTGCATCACGTGCACGTGTGTGTGAGCCGGTGTCACACGCGAGGAAACATTAAATCAGCAGAACTCTGAGTGGAGCTCGGCTGCTTCTGGTTCCGGTGACAAACTCACCAGCGCTGCGGTGACACTTTCCCACGCGCCCGCGACCCCGTGAGGAGACGCGGCTGCAGAAACCTCCGCCGAGTCCGACTCCATCACACTGTCCTCCATTGGCTCGAGTCGGTCTTTTTATCACCTTCTTTATTCACTTTATTCGCCACAAACAAACAACGAGCTAAGCTAACGTGAGCGTCGAGTCGTTATGACGTCACTCACGTTCATCTGCAGGGTCGCATTTTTTTTTATTAACGTCTATAAATATTAATTAATTATTAATAACAGCAGCTCGTGTCACTGGTGTTGTGGAAATAAAGTAAAGTAACTTTTTATAAAGAGTCTGGTAACGACACATGATGCCTTCTTCTTCTCCTTCTTCTTCAGGTGAGTTCTCCTGAACGTCTCTGCTCAGTCGCGCCCTCTACCGTCACTCCGGTGGTATTGGATTAGGTTTGCAGCCTTTAGACTCATACAACAAAGAATTTCTATTCTTATAATTTATCATATTTATATTTTGCCACTTGCTGATTATCTTATCTATTTGGTATTTTTTTGTTGTGTGTATTTGTAATAAATTGGAATAGAAACAAATAACGTCATTGTGCTTTGTGTGCTTGAAATAGTTGTCCACGACACTTCCGGTCTGCTGTATACCAGCAGCTCCCCCAGCGGCTCCTAGCGGAACGTCACCATCATGGCAGCGGAGTGCGAGTGAGTTTGTTGACATTTCGTCTCTTTTCTCTTCTCACACGTTTCTTCACGTCGCGACTCGTTGGTCTTTGTTTTCCACAGTTTCACAGTCGGTCGTTGATTCACATTAAACTCTGACAACGTGTCGCAGGCTCTGGTGAAGCTAACCAGCAGCCTTTAGCTAACATGCTAACGTTAGCTTCATGTGTCATGTGTGGAAACCGTTAAAAACGAACCGTGTTGTTCTCCGCAGTGTTTTGTCTGAGATCGAGGTGCTGCAGTCGATCTACCTGGAAGAACTGCAGGTGGACAGGAGACACGACGGGTGAGACAGACACACAGCCAGTGAGAGAGACACACAACCAGTGAGAGAGACACACAGAGAGTGAGAGAGACACACAACCAGTGAGAGAGACACACAACCAGTGAGGCAGACACACAACCAGTGAGACAGACACACAACCAGTGAGAGAGACACACAACCAGTGAGAGAGACACACAACCAGTGAGAGAGACACACAGAGAGTGAGAGAGACACACAACCAGTGAGAGAGACACACAACCAGTGAGGCAGACACACAACCAGTGAGAGAGACACACAACCAGTGAGAGAGACACACAACCAGTGAGACAGAGAGTGAGAGAGACACACAGCCAGTGAGACAGACACACAGCCAGTGAGACAGACACACAGCCAGTGCGAGAGACACACATAGAGTGAGACAGACACACAGGCAGTGAGACAGACACACAACCAGTGAGACAGACACACACACAACCAGTGAGAGAGACACACAACCAGTGAGACAGATTTATTGGCACAAAGTGTCAGAGCGTTGTTTTGTATGATCTAATTACTTGAATTAAACCTCCAGTGTTTCTGTTGCTGATGTGTCTTCTGTCCTCAGGGGCTGGGAGGTGAGTCTGGTGCTGTACCCGTCCACAGCGGAGGACTCTGTCTCTCAGTTTGTCCGTCTCACTCTGACTTTGACGCTGGATCAGCAGGTACGCTGTCCATTCTCTGATCCTGGTTTAAAATAATAATCATTCTGCATCACACCATTAAAGAGAAGGTGGTAAATTATCTGTTTGTTTTAATCATTATTTTTATTTGTAACGCGGATGAACATTAGGTGTGAATCTCTTTCTCTCTCTTTCTCTCTCTAGTATCCTTCGTCTTCTCCAGACATCTCCATTCATAACCCTCGGGGACTTTCTGATGACAAGCTCAGCAGGTAACGAACGACCTGAAGCTTCAGACAGATCAGACTCTGCAGCTGTTTTCAGATATGAGTCAGTGTTTGTGAAGCAGCAGCAGGTTGTCGGTCCGACTCCTTCACACCAACAGGAACATGTGGGGAACATTCAGGCGAGGGGCGGAGCCTGTAGAGCAGCAGGAGGCCGGACATGACGTATAAATTCTGCTGTGGAAAGATCAGTGTTGTTGTTTACAGCTCATCTTTTCTCTTAGTGTCCAGAAGTGTCTTCAGTTGGAGGCTCAGTCCAGTCTGGGCTCACCAGTGTTGTATCAGCTCATTGAGGTCACTATATTTCATATAATTTAAGAAATCAGGATTATTTCAGTGGATGATAATCTGTGTAATTATTTTAAAGTATTTATCAGTTGTTTTGTTATTAAAGTCTCTCAATGTCTTTTCTCTTCTTCAGAAAGCAAAAGAAATCCTGACTGAGAGTAATATTCCTCATGGAAACTGTGTCATTTGTCTTTATGGATTTAAGGTTTGTTGTTTGTGTTTCCACATCGTTTCCCATCAAATTGTCAAACATAGACCCTGATACAGATATGATAGTTTTTACAAAAGGAATATTGAGTGAGCTTCAATTCACCAAATGGACACAGACACAGAATGTGAGTAAACCCACTCATGCTGCTGTTTTCAGGAGGGAGAGACTTTCACCAAGACGAGCTGCTACCACTACTTCCACTCCCACTGCCTCGGTCGTTACGCCAGCCACTCTGAGAAGGAGCTCCGCCAGAGGGAGAAGGAGTTAGAGGAGGATAAGACCAGGGAGAGGACAGACTATCAGGTCTGAAATCAGATTCACAGATGAATAACTGATCAATAAAAACCTGGATACTTAGTTAACGTCCTCTTACAGGAGCTGGCTGTGGTGTGTCCGGTGTGCAGAGAACCTCTGGCGTATGATGTTGCTCAGCTTCTGTCGTCTGCTGAGCCACATCTGCCTGAGGTGAGACCGACTCGTAACGTTCGTTAAATAATCTCACCATCATGTCAGTATCTGGCTTCACTAACGGACCTCACTGTGAGGCACCTTCTAAGTCCAGGAGGAACGTTCAACCTCAACAGTTAAAGTATGAATATGTGTTGTGTTCACTCAGCTGGACGAGGCTGCGATTGGTTCAAATTTTCAACAGAAGTGGGTCGGACTGCAGAAGCTTCGGGAGAAGCAGAGATCTAAAGGTGGAATCATCGACCCGGAGGAGGAATCAAATCGCTTTCTGATCCATATCAATGAGGTGAGTGTGGATCATAACGAACATGGTGTCATTTTAGACCTACACCTGATTCCAGTATCAAGAACTGTAACAGAGAATGACACATCAGTACAAAGCTGCTTTATTTAGACTAAGTCTACATGATGTTATTTTACAACAGGCTCCGTCTGTCGCTGAAAATGGAAACCTGGACGTAGAAATCTCCCCTGGCTCTCTGGCTCCGTCTGCCTCTACTGTGTCGTCTGAGGAAACTGGAGTCAGAGTGGATCAGTTTGATCCTGGACTGTCCCACTGCAGAGGCAGCGGTCCGGGCCAGAGGCGTCACAACCACTTCCGGGCCCCAAGGAGAGGAGGCCGGTTCAGGCCTCAGCACGGCCGAGCTGCCCCGGTCACAGAGCAGCTGGACAGACTCTGTCTGTCCTCAGACTGCACTGAAGGACCCATCAAAGCTCCAGCTCAGGGTAATCTCAGCTATCACATGCAAGTAAATGCAGAATCGTGTCAGCTGAAGATGAGCAGGGACGTCTACGCTGAGCAAGAGACACTCGTTCCTCTAGACGGTCAACCAGGGTGCCAGTCCGGTTTGGAAAATGAATCCTCAAAAGATGCAGCAAACTCTGAGGGCGGCCGTGGTCATCGTGGAAGGAGGAGGGGTCCTCACCGATCTGTCCCACACAGCGGGGGCCCCGGGCCTGGTCGATACCACTGGGAGGGGCGAACTCCAAGAAGCAGGGGAGGGGGCAATAACCTCCACAGTAGAGGAGCTGCGCCCCAGCGGGGTCAGGGCAGGGGGTTCCAACAGAGGGTGGTGGAGAGAGAGCGGGGGAGGGAGGAGGTGCTATGACAAAGGGCGACAGGAGGGCCGATGAACAAATGTAAATGTGCCTCCACGATGAGTTTGCATCAATTAAAGCCCTGCAGCAGAAACGACGTTCTCTGTAGTGTCCTCTCCTCCAGGACCTCGCCCTCTCCCTGGTCTCTGATTGGCCCTGACCCGCACACTGAGGTCAGATGGCTGTTGTCTCTGGTTGTGATGCAATATGAATTGAGAGAAACACAAATTAAATTTTCTCTGGATGACAGTGTCACTGTGTCTTTAATCTCATTGTTGAAATATATTTCTCTTTAGGTTGTTTTGACATTTGAAAATATGTTGACAACCGAGTATTTATAGAAGATATTAACAACAATACTCAGACTGAGGGGAGAGCTGGATGAAGCCCTTTCACAGTTTATATCATTTCACTACATTTAGGACGTTTGTATATTTATCTTCAGTTTCTGAAACTGGTAATTTTTCTGATTAAAAATGTAAGTACATTTTACTAGAGTGGACTTTTACAGACAGTACTTTTACATATAAAATAGTTATTACTCTGTGGTGTACAGGATCTCTAACTTCACATAACAGGGCCTAAAGAGACTGGGCTACAGTCGATGGGACTAAACCAACAGCCTGGTGAGAACTAGGTTCATTTAAAAGTTTGTCTGAGCTTTGTGAGGATGGGAATCAAACCTGTGGGGTTTTAGAACCACATTCTGGTGTGTGTGTGTGTGTGTGTGTGTGTGTGTGTGTGTGTGTGTGTGTGTGTGTGTGTGTGTGTGTGTGTGTGTGTGTGTGTGTGTGTGTGTGTGTGTGTGTGTGGACACGTGCTTCACTTGTTGTGAATCATGTTAATAAACCCACGCGGCGCAGAGGCTCATGGGAGCTGTAGTCTGTGAAGGTTGTGGGAGGAGCTACGGGGAGGAGCATGGCGTCTCCCCCGCCGCCATCTTGTCTGTTGTGTTGTTGAGGACCGGCCCCCGTGGACGAGCGGGATGTGCGCAGGTCTGTGTGGTTGAGTTCAAACCTGCGGGGTCATGATGACTGGCGGCAGCGACTTCCACAAGAACTACAACAAGGAGCCGGAGTGCGCGATGGAGCTGGAGTCCGGCCACATGGAGGCCGAGCGGGGGGAGCTGGACTCCAGCGTCCCGGCCGCCTGCTCCTCGAACGGCAGCGGCGGGGAGGAGGACGAGGCGGAGGCCGTCGGCCGCGGCAGACAAGCCGGGGGCTCGAGTAGCCACACGCCGGACGGAGGCGGAGGCTTCTGCGGCGGCAGAGAGCAAGAAGTGTCGGTGGAGATCGGAGAAACGTATTTATGTCAAAGAGCCGATAAAACATGGCGTGAGTTCACACACTGTTTCCACACCTCAGTCAGACACGTGACTTCATAGAGATTCATCATTGTATGAAACTCATCATGTTCAGTTTGATCCGAGCCTCATTGGAGTTTATGTTCAATTAAGATGAACGTGACACTGTAAACAACACGTGAGCCGCTGCTGCTTGTTCCTGCTCCGCTGGACCAATGAGGTCCTACTTCCAGTTTGGTGCATTATCAGTTTAACGAACTGAAGAATGTCCCAAGTGGTTTTAATCTTCACCGGACTGAAGTAAACCCTGGTTCACTTGTTCTCTAGTTATTAGATTGAATCTCAACGTGTAATAAACCCTGATGAAGTCTGTTGATGAGGTTTCCTCCATGTTTCCTCCTTGTTTCCTCCTTGTTTCCTTCATGTTTCCTCCATGTTTCCTCCTTGTTTCCTTCATGTTTCCTTCTTGTTTCCTTCATGTTTCCTCCATGTTTCCTTCATGTTTCCTCCATGTTTCCTTCATGTTTCCTCCATGTTTCCTTCATGTTTCCTTCATGTTTCCTTCATGTTTCCTCCTTGTTTCCTCCTTGTTTCCTTCATGTTTCCTTCTTGTTTCCTCCATGTTTCCTCCATGTTTCCTTCATGTTTCCTCCATGTTTCCTCCATGTTTCCTTCATGTTTCCTTCATGTTTCCTCCATGTTTCCTCCTTGTTTCCTTCATGTTTCCTTCTTGTTTCCTTCATGTTTCCTCCATGTTTCCTTCATGTTTCCTCCATGTTTCCTTCATGTTTCCTCCATGTTTCCTTCATGTTTCCTCCATGTTTCCTCCATGTTTCCTTCATGTTTCCTTCATGTTTCCTCCATGTTTCCTTCATGTTTCCTTCATGTTTCCTCCATGTTTCCTTCATGTTTCCTCCATGTTTCCTTCATGTTTCCTTCTTGTTTCCTCCTCAGACACGGCCGAGGTGATCCAGTCCAGACTGAACGAGCAGGAGGGCAGAGAGGAGTTCTATGTTCACTATGTGGGATGTAAGTACACAACCTCGTGTGATACACACAATTACACATCAGAGCCCCCCCCCCCACTGCTTGACAATGGCGGTGCTAATACACATCCCTGTTGCTATGGTTACGCCTGGTGGAGTTTCCAGCCTCTGAATCTGAGACTTGTGTGAACTGGTCTCGTTTCAGTTTGAAAACTCTGGGTTTGTGTTTGAGTCTGAACAGAAACTGAGACTTTAGTAAACGATGACACGTTCTCTTCCTGATTGGTTCTCATCAGTCACATGACTCGACTACCAGCGGTGAACACAAAGCGTAGAAATCCCTGCTCCGACTCTTCACCATCACTGTTCCTCCTTCAGAGGAGTTTCTGTTACTAAGCAACCAACTGCAGAGGAGACATCTACTTCCTGTTTACATCACATGACCAGTGTACATGTGGAGATTGTCTTCTTTAAAAGCAAAGTGTGTTAGAACGGACGTGGCCTTATTCTCCGTTCTTTGCCGACAGTCAACAGGCGCCTGGATGAGTGGGTGGGGAAGGCCCGACTGGCGCTTACCAAGACGGTGAAGGACGCGGTGAGAAAGAGCACGGAGATCGGAAGTGTTGGGGACTTGGGCGACCAGCCGGAAAGGAAGATCACACGCAACCAGAAGCGGAAGCACGATGAGATCAACCACGTGCAGAAGGTTCAGATTTTCTCATGTGATTATTTCACGTTGTGTTTGTTGACGCTCCTGAGTTTGATGGAACGTGACGGATTTTCTTCTTTTTGCAGACGTATGCAGAGATGGACCCAACGACAGCTGCACTGGAGAAGGAGCATGAGGCGGTAAGTGTGTGTCTCTGTGTGTGTGTTCAGTTGTGTCCTGTGTCCCAATAACTTTATTTCACCACCTTTCCTTCTCTCTGACAGATCACTAAAGTGAAATATGTGGATAAGATCCAGATTGGAAACTTTGAGATCGATGCCTGGTACTTCTCACCATTTCCAGAAGATTACGGGAAACAGCCCAAACTGTGGATCTGCGAGTACTGTCTCAAATACATGAAGTATGAGAAGACCTTCAGGCATCACCTGGTCAGTGCTGGATTCATCTTCATCATCTTTCATCAGTGCATTTAACACCAGGAAACAAGTGAAGCAGATGTTTGACCCCGTGACCTTTCTCTCTTCAGTCCAATTGTCAGTGGAAGCAGCCTCCAGGAAAAGAAATCTACAGGAGGAGCAACATATCAGTGTTTGAAGTGGACGGACGAGACCACAAGGTGAGAACGTCTGCTCTCAGAATATAACTTAATATGGGGGGGGGGTCTAAATCATAGTCATTATTATTCTATACATTACAGCAGTTTCATTGTCTGCGTGTGTCATGTGACCATTTTAATCCAGTGATGAGTCGGTGCTTTATGGTCTGTTTGACTCTAAATGATCATAATTCACTAAATGAACATCAGCTGTTTGAAGAAGACTTGAAACTAGAGACTGAGACAGAAACTCCTGAATGTTTCCTGACGTGATAAAGTGAGAAGTAGAGTCACTTTCTCTTAGACTTTAAGAGGTTTTAATTTGTGATGTCGTACTAATTCAGTGTCGTCTCTGTTTGCAGATCTACTGTCAGAATCTCTGTCTACTAGCGAAACTGTTTCTCGACCACAAGACGCTGTATTTTGACGTGGAGCCGTTTATCTTCTACATCCTCACTGAAGTCAACAAACAGGGAGCGCACATAGTCGGCTACTTCTCCAAAGTGAGTCTCCTCCCTGTGCTCTGGACTGTTTCCAGACTTTTATCTGTGAAGTGGATTCCAACATGTTTAACTGCATCGATCTAGGATTCACGAGTGTTTCGCCTCTTTCCATGACAGATCGTTGTTGAATTCATTAAGAGCAAGTTGAACAAACGACGTAACGATCGCTGTTGTCTTTGTTTCCAGGAGAAAGAGTCGCCGGACGGGAATAACGTGGCGTGTATTCTCACGCTGCCGCCGTACCAACGCAGAGGCTACGGGAAGTTTCTCATAGCGTTCAGTGAGTGATGCAACATAACGTGTGTAACTGCACCAAAGCTACTGATGATAAATGATGACATCACAAGTTGGGCTGCAAACCTTTCCCCCAAAAAATCATGTTCCTGTGGAAAATTCCCAAATCGTATTGTGTCGTGAATCTGTCTCGTGATTAGAGATGTAGTTATTATCAACGTGCATCATCAGAAATCTCTTTTTGTGCTGTCTGTGTGTGTGTGTGTGTGATGTGTGTGAATGTGTGTGTGTCTGTTGCTGTGTGTGTAGGCTATGAGCTGTCCAAGCTGGAGAGCACCGTCGGTTCTCCGGAGAAGCCCCTGTCGGATCTGGGGAAGTTGAGCTACAGAAGCTACTGGTCCTGGGTTCTGTTGGAGATCCTGAGGGACTTCAGAGGAACGCTGTCCATCAAAGACCTCAGGTAGAAACACGCCGTTTTCCAAACGCCACAATCCTCCCGTCTCTCGGTGCCCAGATCCCGATCCTCACGTCCCTCTGTTGATCCACAGCCAGATGACCAGCATCACGCAGAGTGACATCATCAGCACGCTGCAGTCGCTCAACATGGTGAAGTACTGGAAAGGTCAGCACGTGATCTGTGTGACGCCCAAACTGGTGGAGGAGCATCTGAAGAGCGCCCAGTACAAGAAACCACCAATCACAGGTGAGGCTGGTGGAGCAGGAAGCACCGTGTTTCATGACGTTTCCCTCGGGTGTCTCACACGTGTCGTCTCTTCCACAGTCGACACCATGTGCTTGAAGTGGGCGCCTCCAAAAAACAAACAAGCCAAGTTGTCGAAGAAGTGAAAAACGGATCCGGGACACGTGTCCGTCAGTGAGTTGGGTCATCGGCCACCTTCCACTCCTCAACTGACCAAGCCCCCAAACCCGCTGTAATAAAACCCTCTGTATATAATTATTAGTAGCATCTGTCTGTATTTTCTTAAAATATATGTTAAAAAACAAACATGGCTGCTGTTTACTTCTTTCTCCACAAACAACTGGTTCTAAAAGTCCATCACTGATTATTAAATATAATGGGATAAAGTTATTGAGTCTATTAAGTTTCTACATCTGATGTAAGAAAAGTCAGTAAAATATGTTTAGCTGATCTTAATGAGAAACGTCAGAGTTTCTACTATTCAACATTTAAACTGACACGGATGAAACCACTGATCCAATCAGATCAGCTGCTCGCGCTGATCCAATCAGATCAGCTGCTCGTGCTGATTGGTTCGGAGCCGTCACTGGTTTATTAACGACACCTGAGCTTTCACCCGATGGTCGAAACGTTTGAAGAGAAATTCAAAGCAGAGAATCTACTGGGAGGAAAAACGACTTTTAACTGTAGGTGGTGGAGGTTTGAACCTGGAGAACAGGTGAGTGATTTACATGAATCCTCAGGGTTTTATTTCTTTCTGTTATTACAGCAGCTTTCACTTTATGCGGCTGTTTGCATCAAACATTAAGATCCAGACATCCCAGCTCCAGGTTCAACACATGAAGCTTTACGTGAGTGGGTCGGATGTAAGTAACAGAATCAACACACGAGGGCAGCATCACTTTGTTTCTGAGGTTTCCTCTTTAAAATCATTTCTGTTACCAGTTTAATGGAGTTTTCTTTGTAACACGTGAATATTCTTTTTAAATCAGGAGTAAAACACAGTTAATAAATGTTTTCACTGATCTTGTGCTGGGATCTAACTTCATCACCTTTATAATACATTATTATGTTAACCCCTTATTTTATATTTCTTTGTTTTATTTCTTTCTCTCTTTTCGATGATAGTTTAAACTGGTTGATTGTTTTTATACTTGTTTCTGACTTTGCTTTAAAAAGTGTGATATGATTTAGTTTATTGTTCTTATTAACAGAAAAACAAATAGAACTACAGGTTCCATTATTAATCTGCTTTTCACAGACCGATTGTCTGTGTTGATATTTTTGAGTAAACAATTTTTTGACTCATCAGCTTCTTCATATTTAATTGTTGAAAAGCTGGATAACAAAGATGAAATGAATCTGGAGTTTTTAACAGCTTCACTAACCTGCAACAACACAAACATTACACACAACTTTGTGCATTTAAACAGTTAAACACTGTTAAACACAAGTTGATTTATAGATGAAATCACATTTATTTAATATCAACTAGTCCAAAGATGATTTTTTTACTTAGGTTCATGTCCCATCTGCTAACATGGAGGTTTATGATCTAATGCAGCCGTCGTGTCGTCCATCTTTATTTCTGTGGTTGTCTGGTGCAGTGGGGGGGGGGGGGGGTCCAGGACGTGTTTAGCTCAGCAGAATAACATCAGTGTGTTCTATCAACAGTTTATATTATCGATGTGATGCGTTCTGCTCAGAGTCACATGCTGAGGACAGTGATTGGCTCTGTCCAGCTGTTATTGATCAGCTGTATCGATGATTCCATCGCCGCCGGCGGTCGCTGATCGTCATGAAACCACGTGTGAGGCTGTGAGAACAAGAATCCTGAGACCTCAAATCACAGTTTGGTGATTTTCTGTATTTTTGTTTGTGTGAACACATCCCAGGAAAAGAGTCGATTTCTTACACGTGTGTTCGTTTCAACTCTAGTAAAGATGAGTGATTTCCTGTAGCAGCAGGCGAGTGTCGGAGTCTGTGATGGAAACGCAGGAGAATCTGACCTCATTCAGACACGAGGGCGACAAACGGCACAGACACAACAAAGGAGATTCTGTTTTTTAATTCCAAAGTTGTACTTTAAAAACCACTACAGTCATTATAAGGCATTCACAACAATTCCTTTCTTTTGGTTTTGGACATTTGAGACAGTTTAGATGTTTTCAGCGAGGATTTCCTAAAACAGAACAGCTAAGGCACAACACGACCTCCAGAGAGAGAACGATGAAGACGAGCGAGGAAATAAAAACCAACTGAATCGTATGAAAACCTCTCGTCTGGGATTTTCCTCCAGAATCTAACTACTTCTACATCTGAACATTTTCCCTCCTAGAAACTGTCACGTGACTCGTCAGTAACTTCAAACTGTTCATCATCTGTTGGATATTTAACAAAATACTGATTTACATCGATTCACTCGTCATATGAAAAGTACATATTGGACATAAAATGGCTCCTAATTTAAAAATTAATACTATTTATCTTGAGCAGAAAATAGTTTTTCTTTCTAGATGTTGGACATTTTTTGCCGTTGAGCTGAAACAACTGATTCAACTGTCAGTTTCATGTGGAATCTGTTGAACTGGATTCGTCAGATTTTGACCCCGATCACTGGATTAAACAGTGAAAAGCTGGTTTCTTCACGGAGACAGAAACTGTAACGACCCGAACATCTGGGAACATCTGCTCCATCGTGTCTGATACTGAATCACATGAAACACTGACGTTCTGCTCGTGACCTTTAGCTGCTGATCTGTTCATTGTGAGCTTTGTCGTCATAGTTACAAAACTCAACTCCAGTAGTTTTGGTCCGAGAATGAATAATGAATTAATATGTGGTAACTTTACAAACTGGAATAATATCAAATATGAGCTTTTACAGAAACGAACGGGACTGGAGCTGTAAATAAAGGACGACACGTCTCCACTTCCTCCCATTACGAACAAAACAAAGCTAAAATATCTAGAATACGAACGCTGCCGTCTGGAGGTGATGACATCATTAAGCGTCTGTGGAGCCACAGGAGGTCCCACACATACTCGACCAATCAGGAGTCAGTGTCAGCTGTCAATCATGACGTCTTGTTTTTATATCATCAAATAACTGATTCAAACCAAACTGATCAGAAACACTTGAACAAACATCAGAGAGAGAAGAACGAGCTGAAATGACAGAAACATCTTTAAACATTTATTTAGCGTCTACTTAGATTCTTTAGTTTGGTCCATGTCCCATCTGCTAACATGGAGGAGGTCAATGACCTGTACTGCAGCCAGACACCAGGGGGCGATAGACGCTCTGGCTTCACTTTTGAGGAGCTGTCATGTCGTCCATCTTTATGGAAACGGAAACATTTGGCACTTCTGACGTATTCAAACTAAAATCTAGTTTTTCTTGCAGTGACCTGTTAATGAATCGCTCTTTATGCTAAGCTAACCGGCTGCTAACTGTATAGACCTGGGTGTTTTCAATCTAAACATCAAAAATGAAATAACATTATTATAAATGTATAATGCTGCTGTAAAGGGGGTTTGTTAAAATGTCTCTGCTGGAAAACGTATGGAGGAACATGGATCAAAATCCAAAATATGCAAAAACGACATTAGAGGAGACACGTGATGTTTTCTGAAGCGTTAAAGGTTTTTAGTGAATTTAAAAGTTCTCAGAATCTCGGTTCTCTTCAGAATATGTCTCCTTTTAAAAAAATCTTTAAAAAAAATACAGGTTTAATTAAACAAGTGAAGTTGTTCAGTCGTCGTTTTTACCTTCAACAGGTTCTGGTTGAATATATGAATATTATTGAATGTTTATGTAACAACGATTAAGTGCAAAGAGGTAATAAAGTAAATTTGTTGCTTTTATCAGTTATTCATTTTATAATTTGACCATATACATATACTCGTATGTACACAATACAAACATGTTCAACGCTGAATCAAACTATTAGAGATGAATTGATTCTACAAAGATCTTTAACCAACAGCAGAATCCAATCAGAATCCAAAACAGGACTTGATCGACCTCCGTTTAAAACCTGCAGCTGAACTTTCTCACAGTGGATGTGATGAACTCGTGGTTTGAAGGAGCCGAATAAAACTGAGGAAAAGAACTAATGCCCCTTCTGCTCCAAAAACCAGATTCATCACCTCACTTCAAAAAACGACCTTGTTTTTATAAAAACTTGAGAATAAATTACTCACACAGCAGAAGTTTGCTTTGACGCAGTCACATCAGTTTCTACAGAGAAGAATTAAAAATTAAAAAGAAACAGGAGGTGAAGCTCTGCAGGAGACGTCTCACACTTCAAGTCTCAGGGCGTCTGACAAGATCCAGACACACACACACACACACACACACACACACACTGACTCACACAGACACACACTGACTCACACAGACACACACTGACTCACACAGACGCTCACACAGACACACACACAGTGAATGGGGGAAGTTCTCATCAGGTTGTTGGCAGCGTTGGTTTAATCAAGTACAAGTTTCTATTTCACTTTCTGAGGTACTTCTATGGAGGTAAATATCTTAATTTAGGCCTAAAATAATCACAGTGAAAGTGTTTTGTGCTTCGACTCCGTTTGAAAACTTTCTGAACTGAAGCTTCGAGTCACGAGATTTATTAAATAATTTATTATAATTCTGTCTTAATCTGAAGAGCAGGACAAGAATATTCTCTGCATTTGATGGTAAAGTTCAATATCTCACGATTTCCACCCGTCAACAAATAACTGTTAATTAAACAGATCCGTTTTTAAATTATTAATTTTCTTGGAAATTTGAAGTAAAGAATTGAGGGTTTCCATGACGACTGGGAGTCTGGCAGTCTCACATAAAACCAGTCAACCTAAAGATGAGCGACCAGTTTTCAGCTTCTTAACATGGAAAAGAGGTAAACGACTCTTCTGACACACACACACACACACACACACACACTCTGAGAGCAGCACACTGAATGAGGACTGAGGAGAATTCTCTTCCTCTGAACTTCCGTCTCCATCATTCACTGACTTTAAATAAATAAATATGACGCAGTAAAGCATCAGCCTTCCTTCATTTGTTCCCTCAGTCTGTCCGCCTGCTACCTGATGCGTCCGTCCTCTCTGGGCGCGCTCACGTCGGACTTGGGGTCGGGGCTGTCGGAGCTCCAGACCGTGAGGCGGCACCGCTGCATGACGGGACAGGCGCTGGGGCCCGTGGAGCAGATGTCCGAGGCGGACCAGTGGCCTTCCAGCAACCGGTCCAGCCACTGACGCAGCGGCGCCCCCGTCAGACTGGCGTTGGCCTCGGCCTCCTCCACGGCGCCCAGGCTCACCGGCAGCCGCAGCACTGGGTTGAGGCCGTGGAAGCTCTGCTCCATGTAGGAGTTCCTGGGCGGGCCGGCGTGCAGCCGCTGAGCGTCCTCTGCAACAGAGAGGGAGGAGAAACTCATCTCACACTGAAATCCTAAAGATCTGGATAAATCTGACATTTATATCTACAGATATCAAACCTCTAACATCTCTCTCTCACACACACACTGTGCTCAGATTACATCACATGCCACCTTCACTTGATAACACCAACCCATAAAAATCTCACTGTCTATTCTTACTCTGGGCTTTAGAGTCCTGGTGTGTCTCTCACACACACACACACACACACACACACACACACACACACACACACACACACACACACACACACACACACACACACACACACGGAGGTCAAACAGTAACTCAGAGGAAGCTAATTTGGACAGAGGTGACCCTGTGTGTGTGTGTGTGTGTGTGTGTGACTGGACACCAACACGATAAGTGTGTGTTTAATTTAAGAATTACATGTGATGTGCTTTGGTGTTTGAATCTCATCTCCACAGTTTAAAAGATTCACACTTGTTTGCACACACAAACATTGATCTGTCAGATTTCACCTGTTTTCAGATGTCGTGGTGATTTTAAATGTGATTCTTATGTAAATATAGAGTTTTGTGAGGGAGGATTTTCTCCGTGTGGGTCTCAGCTGAATCTGCTGCTCTCTCATGGATCTGCTCACCGAGTCCTATGGGCTGTTGTTTGTGAAACTCCAGCGGAGCCACGATGAAGCTGGTCTGGCCGAGCGGGCTCCAGTGGTGCAGCACCCGCAGCGTCCACACGCCGGGCCTCAGCGGGGCCGTGAGCGGCGGCCGGTAGTGTGTGACCTCAGCAGAGGCGTCCACCAGGATGTCGTAGGTGGCGGCGATGACGTTGGTGGGGTCGATCCACACCACGGTGGCCGTCAGGTTGCTCTGGCTGCGGCTCCAGCGCTGCACGGCCACCGGCTCGTCCTTGGGGCCCAGCATCCCCCCCCAGTTCCTGAAGAGACGCTCCTTCGGGTCCCAGTCGCCTCCCACCTGAGGAACCGGAGACGTTCAGAGACCAGTGCAGGTACCTTCTGTTTCTATCATTTCTATCAACAGCTGATCTTATCACACACCCCCGACCTCAGACTCACAAACACCGTTTACAGACCAAGTTCTATTATGAATTTTATAATGAAATCTTAATAAAACCAGTATCTCATTGCACATTAACAAATTCAAGTGACTCATAATTGCACTTATTTGTGTGTATGTGGATAAAGTTTGAGTGTGTGTGTGTGTGTGTGTGTGTGTGTGTGTGAGACCTGGACATGCTGCAGTCTGTTGGTGGGGTGGGGGGGGCTGGCCAGGGTGAAGTGGTCTCTGGGTGTGACCCAGGTCTCCAGCGTCTCCAGCTGGGTGGAGGCTCTGTTAGTGGCCACATGGCGCAGGAGGTAGCCCTGGAACTGGTCTGACAGGAAGTAGAGGTGCACGGACACTGGGTGGCTCACGGCCGTGAACCTGCAACACACAACACGTTTATTATAACGTGTTAAATACAGAAGTTCTGTTGTCCTGCGTCGATGCTTCAGGATTCTTCCTTCTCGTTAGTGCTCATCCTACCTGGTTTATCTGCACTGAAGATTGTATCAGATGAAACTGAATTTCCTTTATTTCTGTTCACGTGGTTTATATTTAAGTTTTAATGATTTACTGGACTTTACCAGATCTACTGGGCGTTTGTGGAGATTCTCATATTTTATTATATTCTTTTATTAAACTTTACTGATTCTCGATGTGAAAATGACCTTTATGTTCTGAAGAGGATGAAACATGCAGACGATGTTTTCAAATTCATTCCATGTCGGTGTGGACGTGGTTTTCGATGTTGATTCACTAAAATCACAGAAACAGACTATTCCTGTTTTGACTCCCCCGACCCTCCCCCCCCCTACACACACACACTTCCCTTAATGCTGCCCCCACCCATTCTAGCCACCAATCCCCACCAGAACTCCAACAAGTACCTCCTTGTACCTACTGTGGGTCTCCACCCTCCAGCCCCCCCCCCCACACACTCTACTGGAAAAATCCAGCCCGTGTAGAAACTGAAGCTGGATTGTGCCTCAGGACAAGCTCACGTTATCTTCATATTTAATTTGGACGAGCAAACACACACAAACTGGTGAGTTTAGTGGAAAGACGCATTTCATGTTCTGACCCTGCTCGTTTCCCTCGGTAACAGATTCTGTTTCTCTCGTCTTTATTTACTCAGCAACTACACGACTTTTCCCAAAGCAGCCTCAACTGTGCGACTTTAGAAATGTTGTTAGACACGCCCCTCACGCACCGTCCTGCAAACTGCACCAACGACACACGACGAGGAATCGGTCCGACTCAGAAACCAGGTCAGAATGTGGCTCATATCGATGTGTCGGACTCAACAACAGGTTGAGGACACGTGCACCAGCGTGTGAGGCTGAAAAGATCCAATCAGACTTTTACTGTCACATCTGGAGTTTGGTCCAAACCAAGGAAAAAGAAAAGTTCTGTTCTGCTTCTTGTTCACATTTATAAATACAGATCACTTGATGTATTCAGCTGTGAACAGGAGGTGTGTCATCACTTCATGGATCCACATGAGTGTAAGAACCTCCTGAAGCTCAGCGATCTCCTGATGTCACAGAGCAGAGCAGAGATTGGACCTCGTATTTTAAAAAGTGACAAATAAAAAGGGTGGAACTGGGAGTTTTCTATCTGAAACATTACACAGTTATGATGTCAGTATTTAAGTTCACTGGAAAAAACCCAGAGTGGAGAACAAGCTGCTCTAACTTCTTTTCACCTTCTCACGTGTTTGGAAAAATCCCTGACGTACACTTATGTTACCATGGTTACCAAACATTAGTTCTTAAATGCATGCGTTGCTTAAATTGTTAGGGTAAAAACACGTTATATGTAAAAACGTGCGCTGACACCGGCATCATCAACTCTAGAAACTGTGGAAACAAAACAAGCTCCTGGAACTTTTCATTGTCCATTGATAACAATGAAGAACCGTGTGGACAAACGTCGGGACACCATTAAGAAGTTCCTTAAATAAATAGAAACCCTGCTCGTACCTGCAGCTGTTGTCGTTGGGATGTCCCTGCAGCGAGCTGGCAGCACGTGATAATCCCATACGAGCGAAGGCGTGATAGTGGCTGAGCGCAGCGTCTGATAGGCTGGCGTGCCCGTCCGTCTCCTGCTCGTAGGTGTTCTCCCAGTAGGCCTGGAGGCCCGGCGTGCCCGGGGCCAGCGCTCCGAACAGGAACGAGTCCAGCTGGCTGATGATCTCCTGACTGACACTGGCTTCAAACTTCCTGGCGAAGAACGTGGGTCTGGACACTTGCTGTGGTGGACGAAGACAGAAGAAGACGAGCGGTTACAGTTAGAGAGGAAGGTACCGTCATGGTAATGTGAGGGAGAAAACCAACAATGAACAGTTCAACCTTTTTTAATGCATTTTACACAATCTATCAGTTTTGGTGACTTGATCCTCTTCTCACTGTATGAAACAGCTGGATCCAACCTCTGGACCAGTCGTGTATCGTGTGTGTGTTCCTGACCCTTCAGTCAGGACTCGGAGTTTTCTCTCTAGCTGCCGAAACCCGACATTATGATAATGACAACCTTACAAACCTCCGCGGCAGCTCGCTACGAAGCTCTAAAAATACTGAGAGTACAGCTGCTTCCAGGATCAGCTCTGCTTATAGAAACCACCAGGAGCTCCACCACAGACGCTGTCGTTAACGCAGGGCAGAGGCCGCCTGATGTCAGGAGACGCAGCACCGCTAATTTGTGAATGCAAAGCTATTCTGGTCCTGAGAAGAGGAGGTGGACGCTACGGGCGGAACGTCCAGGGTCACTGACATGATGGAGGAGATCTTTGAAGCTGAGCTCCGCGTTTACACAACTGTAACTTTATCACACTACATGAAAAGCTTTGTTAGAGCTGAGACATGAATATAGAGATCCTCGGCCAATCAGGAGTCAGTCTCAGCTGTCAATCATGATGTCGCAGCCCGTTTTATATCATATCAAATCAAATAATAATTCAAACCAAACTTGAACGACCTGAAATGACAGAAACCATCTTTTATTCATCATCTACTTTTTGAGTTGGTCCCATCTGCTAACATGGAGGAGGTTTATGATCGATACTACAGCCAGACACCAGGGGGCGATCCAGATGTGATCATGTGCAATATTTATTATTATTTTGTATTAACCACATTCTGTACATTTATCTTATTATTTCTTGTAAAACTTATTTTACGACTTTACTTTTCACGTAAAATCAGTGCAACAATAAAACATCTAGAATCTGTGGAAGTTTAAACCCGTCGGGTGTTTTTTTACTTCCCATACGACTGTAAGACGTTAATAACCAAAGTTCCTCCACGGACACAGTAATTAAAGGATATAGAAATCGTTTTTCTATCAGTTTTACAGATAATCGGATTCTTTCAACGTTCTAAAGTTGTTAAAAACACACAAACATTCTCGGACTTTCCAGAGCTCAAAGGGAAATAACTTGTTTCCGTCGGCTCTCACCTGGAATCGCGGCAGGTCCGAGGGCTTGAAGTCGTTGGGGGAGCAGCCACACCAGTCCACGATGTGCTTGTACTGACATTTACAGCCCAGCTTCCGGTTCCAGTTCGTGAGCCTCAGGTTGTTATCCACCATGGTGCCACAGAGGGCGCTGTTCTCCAGCACGGTGTGAAAGAAGGACTGCAGGTTGAGACAAGGACACAAGGACACATTTCAATTCCAGGTTCTAATCTACATGCAAACGCAGAAATAAATAAATGTTTGACTAATTGTTGTTCAGGCCTCGGGAACAACTCAGAAATCAGATTTCAACGTTGAAATGACGCGTGTGAGTGTAAAGTAAAAAACTTTGTGGTTTAGTTTCATGAAGGATGAAAACAGACGAAGCAGAGGCCGATAACTCAGCTACTGCAAAGCAGAATACCTCGAAATGTGCTGTTGATACTCATGTTCCCCACTAGGGGGCGCTATCAGGGCCTGCCTCTGTACATGTGGAGTGTGAGGGGTTACATGAGGGCATGTGTGTGTTACCTCAGCGGGCAGCAGTGTGTAGGCGTAGAAGCGCTTCATGCTTCCAACCAGCTCGTCTCTGGAGTTGACCACGTAATCCACAAAGGGCCGATTGAGCAGGAACCAATCGGAGCCTCCGTCCACCGCTATGCCCTCTGGGATCTTGCGGTCCCCGAGACGCCACATGTGGGTGTCGCACTCGTAGAAGAGTCGGTCCAGACCCTGTTTCCGGATGAAACTGAGACGACACAAGAGTCGAGTTCAGACACAAATCAAACGTTTTCACCTGGAGACAAATTCACTGTTTCTTTGTAGTGAGGTTGTTGTTTCCAGCTGTAAAGACGAAGTCATGTCGTATATTTAACATCCACCACCTTTAGGCAGTGCAGCGCCCCCTGCTGGCCTCGCTACACACGCTGAATAGCATGAGATTTAATACACAACTTTTACAAACACATTTTTAAAGAATGTAAAATGTCGGTTACTTTTTCACAGAAAATAGAAATAAAATGTTTCATCAACATCGCAGAAAAAGACAGAATTCATCGTCCTAAGAAACACGAGAGAGAGAGAGAGAGAGAGAGAGAGAGAGAGAGAGAGAGAGAGAGACAGAGAGACAGACAGAGAGAGAGAGAGAGAGAGACAGAGAGAGAGAGAGAGAGAGAGAGAGACAGAGAGACAGACAGAGAGAGAGAGAGAGAGAGACAGAGAGAGAGAGAGAGAGAGAGAGAGAGAGAGAGAGAGGAACTATCCCTGTCTCACCGTGCGTTGTCTCGCCCGTGAGATTTGATGAAGTTCATGTTGCGATACTTTGACAGGAACGACACCAGCAGCTCGTTGGTCCTGAGGAGAGACGGCAGCTGTCAATCATCAGCTCAGCCCCTGATCACGTTACACTGATCGATAACAAAGATCAAATCACATTGTACATCATCGAAATACAGTGAGGACGAGACCTTAAAGATTGTAAAGAACAGTTTCCACCACGAGCACGAGAACAGGAAGAAACCTGGAGAGTTCGAAGTGATTCACTTCTTTCTGTGTCTCATCCTTCCACCAGGTTTCATGGAATCTGATCCAACGTTTTTACGTTTCCTGTTGATTTCTTTCTTTTTGTGTTTGCAGTCTTTTCCATTTATGGACACAAATCTAATCAGGACGAGATTAAATATTTAAACGAGGCATCTTTTATTTTTTTAAACAGCGCAAACAATCTTCCATTAAGGGAACTGGACTGACTCCATGTTTGGAGCAGCAGTTTATTTAGCTTCTCCCTACAAATAAAAGCTGCTCAGCTCGTGTGTGTGTGTGTGTGTGTGTGTGTGTGTGTGTGTGTGTGTGTGTGTGTGTGTGTGTGTGTGTGTGTGTGTGTGTGTGTGTGTGTGTGTGTGTGTGTGTGTGTGTATGTGTGTGCGTGTGTGCCGCTCCCTGCACGGAGACGAGCTGTGAGCGGCCTCCGCCTGGTGTCGTGCTGATGAGCAGACAGAACTGAGACAGAACCGCAGACAGACGCTCACATTACGTTTGATCACAGTCGGTGGGACGAACCGCGGGCGTGCATGTGTGTGTTTGAGGGCATGTGTGTGTTCATGAGTTACTGACAAACACAAATCTGACTGAAGAGCCAGGAGCAACAACATGTCGGCAACAAGACCCATTCATCAAGAGAGAAACCTTCAGGAACAAGTGGTCGCAGTAACCAATCAGAGACGAGGATTCACTGTGTCACTAGATACATGAAGTAGGATGTCAGTTTCCTTCATGTGAAAACACACAACTTCACACGAACCTCTAGTCTGAGCTCAGATCAGAACCTAGATAAAGTTCTTTATGCAACACACACACACACACACACACACACACACACACACACACACACACACAGAGAGAGAGATCCATTGACTCACACTGCATGTGCCTTCATGACGTCAGCCATTGATGCTGTGGAGCTAATGCTGTCGCTGTATTATGGATTTTGGCTGGAAGCGTGTTCAGTCACTGATGTTGGGACAGTGTGTGTTTCATGTGTTTCTGTGAGTCCTGGAGAGGAAGTTGCTGGAGAACCGTTCATTTCATCAGCTTCACGCTTGTCGTGTGTCGTTCAGGGTCCAGGGACGTGCACAGTGGAGTCTGGTGCGATTTGGACACGTGATACGTTCGATATTAATAAAATGTGACCCAGCGCAGAAAGTAACGTCGTCAATCAGGACACAGACAGATTCTCCAGGTTCTGTTCACTGAGTCACGTCCCTGTCCTCAAACTGTCCATTGCTGCAGCTCCTCTCTTCAGCCGCTGAGCCCAGGCTGCTCTGATTGGTCACCTGCTTCCACTGTGTCGGGCGGTGTAACTAGGTCATTTCTTAATGGTCATTTTAACCTTTTTTTTGATAAATGATAAACCACATGATTAATTGATAGTGAAAATACCCGTTACAGCCTCTGTGTGATGTAATGTTGGTTCTCTGTGTTCTCTTCAGGGTAAAGTCATGTACTTTGGGTTAACTGGAGTCTCTGACCAGAGGTTTGCTGAATGTGAGCGTTGGCGGTTGTTTGTCTCTGTGCGTCGACCACGTGATGTCCAGGGCGTAACCCGCCTCCCACCTCAGCAGCTGGGATCAGCCTCAGAGGATAAGAGGTGAAGGATGGTTCCAAAACTAAAAAGTGGTCTGATAAGGACATCTTAGGAGTCATTGACCATTTTTTAAATATGTGTGTCGGCCGATATTACATATTATATATTATATATTGGAATTGATTTATTTACTCCCTCATATTGGAATTGGTCGACTCCCAAAAAAAACCCCCAGGTTTTCTGACCTTATTTCAGGTCAGAGATCTTTATGTTTAAAGTGTTTCTCTTATTCAGTTAAATTCTAACACAGAATTATTTGTTTGAACTGAAATTCTAAATGTAGTAGAAGCAGCTTCAGTACGGACTGACCTGATTGGGTAATCAGCTCCACTCAGGTTGATGAAGAAGTCCCAGGACCAGTCGGTCATGTTGAGGAGGTCCTCCATGCTGCGCAGGTACATGGTCAACAGGCTGGCTCCGCCCCAGATGGTGGACATCCGCCACGGAGTGACGCGGACATTGGGATACTGTCGGGCCAGAGAGAGGACCTCTCTGTGGAGGTAGTTGGACCTCTGAGGAGAGGAGGAAGGGAAGTCTCGGTTACTCTCATCAGTGTTTCAATACATAAACACCTTAGCTATTTGAACGGTGGTTTCCTTCTGGATGATGTGAGTTTACCTGGTCCACGTGGATGTAGTAGTAGTGGGAGGTGTGGTAGATGGCTTTGAAGAGACGCTGGAACTGGCGTGAGGCTCGGCCGTGGACGACCAGGACGAAGGCGATCCGCACGGGCTCGAGCTGGGGAGCGTCGGCGGGGTCGTTGTCCCACTGCACGTTCACGTTAGCCTTCCCTGCACAGAGAGGAATGAGCTCAGATTAACTGAGGGGGTCACGTCCTCAGATGTGAGGAGTTCCTGCTTTTATTTATCTCATATGACAGAAGAGTTTAGATTTCTGGGTTTTGGTCAGTTGATCAGAAAAGAAAAAACATTTAATTGGATGATGGAAACAATAAAGTGACGCTTCACCTCTTTCTGACTCTTACTAGTTTCAGATTAACTTCATTTAAAGTAAAGTAAAGTAAATTTGGTAATTTGAGTATTTGACTCCTCCTCCTTCACTTTGGTCTTTCGTGGAAACCTTGTGTGGCTGCTGAGCTAAATGTGCCTCTCGTGCATTCAGGGTGTACGACGGCCTGATGCGTCTCCATCATCACGCTCACTTTAAAGATGGCACGAGTCGAGGCCTGCTCGGCCTAATTAGTGACTTCCCCGGCTGTGGGGCCTGCTGGGATGGGAGTTTCAGGAGGAATGACTGTAATCAGGGAGGCAGACGTGGATCTGCTCTTATGTCGGCATTAGCACAGAAAAACCAAACTTTTCCAACAACCCTCTTGTTCTCTTTCAGTGCACGTCAGTCAAATCAGACCGGAGCAAATCCTGTTACTGCTGCAGCTTCACTGTGGATAGAACATATCATCAGAGAAACCTGTAATCATATCAATGAAACCTCGAACAGCCCAGGGTGGTTCCAAGAGAGCGACTACAAATCGTTAGTCAGCCGTTCCAAAAATAAGACGACAAACTGCTTGTTTAATTAGGGTGTAATTACACTGGATGAGCAGCCTCCCTGTGTCCATTCATGCTTTGTGTCCCTGGAAATAGAACTGGAAACCAAGGGGATGCGTCCTCATGGCCGAGGCACGTGCCGGGTTAAAAATGTTCCTCAACGAGTAAATTTAGAAGAAAGAAAGTCTCAAGCAGCCGCCGCTCGGCCCGTTCACTCACTGTCTCCCTTTCATTTGTTGACTCAATCACTACGTTGAGGTGAACAGATCATTCAGCCATGAAATCAAAGTCAATGCGTTGAAACCATAACTCTGTATCAGCCTCTGGATTAACCCCCAGAACATGAGGCTCCAGAGCGCTCCAGAGGTTTTACACACTTCTGCTTAATAGAAGATGTCAAATGCACCATGACAGGAAACTTTACTCAGATTCTTTGCTCAGCGACTTATTTATCTAATTTCTATTTTAATGGTTGAGTTTTTGTCAATCTGAACATTCCTCATGTTCCTGACATGTTCTGGAGGTTCTGTATGTGAGAACAAATGTCTGAGTCAGTTGCTCTGGAACCTTTCCTGCAGGACAATGTGTGGAAGCTTCCCAGAGAGCGAGTGGACGTGTTGATGAGGTTTCTAACACGTGACGGACGTGAAACTGGAAGAACACAAAGATCTCAGGATGAAGAAGAGGAGCCGTACACGTAGAAGACGAAGACGTCAACTTGGAAACACGAGGAGGTTCCAGATCTTTTGGTGATGAGGGCCGACGCCGCACCTTCCAGACCGCGACAGCAAACAGAAATGAGTCATTGTTCGTAAGTAAAGTCGGATTTTCGTTAACTTTCTCACCATCACTTCTGAAAATCTGCTCGCTCAAGACCGCAGACACGTTTTGATTAATATAACCCTGGTCTCTGATTGGTGCTTGGAGGTGTATGATGTCAGAACTGAAATTCAGTACATCGCTCTGCGCTCTAGAGGATGATCGAGAAAACAGGTTTTCAAAAGCCTCGACCAAAAATCCTGAACATCCCGAATCTGAATGTTTTTACGCAACACGACAAACATGGTTATCTTCAATGATCTGAGAAATATTTCGTTTCCACGACGTATCAAACACAACTCATTGTGTTTCACTCCAGTTAGACTGAACCTGGTGTCAGTTCATCATGAACTCATAGGTGAATCTTTTAAAGCCTCACTCAGCGGATCTCACCTTCCAGGGGGCAGTAGCGAGGAACTCTCTCGGGCAGCAGCGCTCCGTCCTTGTGTTTGCAGTAAACCTCCACGATCTGCTGACGACACCCGCGGCTCTTGGCTCGGGACAGAGCGGAGATGGCTTCCTTCCCGCTGACCTCGCACTGCGGCTGCGTCTTCCTCGGCTCCTGACTGGCCGGCGTCTTTGCCCGGAGGAGCGCTGGATCCTGATTGGACCCCCGGACCGGAGCCGGGAGCGTCTGGGGGCGGGGTTTCATTTTGTGGGTGTGGTTGCGACTGGGCCCGATCCCTCTGGGTTGGATCGGAGGCATCTTGAGGACCTCGTTAGCAGATTTTCCCAGAATGCTCTGCACTTTGTCCAGCTTATGTTTGCTGTTTCCGACCAGCGCTCGCTGGCGTTGCGAGCGTGTAGCGAGGTTGCTGTTGCTGTCGATGGAGTCGAAGTCTTTGGGGACAGAGTTCTCGTTGTTGTTGCTGTCCAAGGGAAGTTTCTCTTTGGGACGGTGGGAACGGTAGACGTCCTGTACGGAAGAAAAAATAAACAAATTAATAATCCTGACCTGTAGCGCCACCACTAGGTTGATATCCGTTGTTTTTACTGCAATGTCTCGATAAAGAAGATTGATGTACAATTGGGTACAAACGCTCATGTCTACATTAGGTTGCAATCGTTTTGCAGACTTTACATCTAGCGCCACCATCAGGTTAAAATTTGAATGTGTCCAGTTCTTTGATTAATGAACAAATATTTGAAAACCAATGAATCTCTCATCGGCTGACCTGCACTTGTGTTTGGTGATAATTAGCAAATGTTTGGAGGCCGACACGTTAGAGTCAGTCAGCTGTGGCCTTGACCTCCCAGTCAGCTGTTAGTGTGTGAGTGTGTGTGTGTGTGAGAGAGTGTGTGTGAGTGTGTGTGTGTGTGTGTGTGTGAGAGTGTGAGTGTTTCAGTAGAAAAGGAAAGTCACATGACCTCAATGAGTATTTTAATCCCACACATATCTGTCTGCCTTTTCCAGGGATAAAGAGTGTGTCTATTAGTGTGTGTGTGTGTGTGTGTGTGTGTGTGTGTGTGTGTGTGTGAGACAAACACACACTATCCAGGTTCCTTTGGGAAGGCAGTAATATCAGCTGCTGCCACCTGCTCCTCAGACAACCTTTCATTATCTCATCTATAATATCAGCTCGGAGGAATGTGTGTGTGTGTGTGTGTGTGTGTGTGTGTGTCTGTGTGTGTAGTAATACAGTAAATATATTCAGCTCTCCTGTTATTGTGAGTAAAATACAGAAGAAACCAGGAGTCACACACTTTAATGGGCAGATCTTCATTAGTGTAACATTGATAACACAATAATACACTTATCATATATTATTTTATCATTATTATTATTATTGTATGAACTATGACCATTTTCATATTAGCCAGGCTCATGTTAATTTGAGTTTTTTCCAGTTTATAATTATCTGTTTTACTGGTTTTACTGGTTTCAGCTTCTCTCATGAGAATATTTGCAGGTTTCCTTCGTCTGTGAGCATCTTCAGGTTCTGGATGTTCAGAATGTATTTTTAAATCTTAGAGACCAAACGATCAATTGAGAGAATATGAATAATAAATAAATATATAAATCCACAAACTAATCAATAATGAAAATGACCTAATGTCGTTATTATCAGTCGTCAGACAACATCCTTCAAAACTTGTGTTTACGCTCGTTCCTCTTCTGGAAAAGCGACGGACTTGTGTGACCACAGGAATCTGGAGCTGTTAGAACGTCCTGCTGACATTCTGGCTTTTCACTGAGAAAAACACAAACTGCTCTTTCTCTCTCCTTCACAAAGCTAAAAAGAAACGACCTGTGAGTGTTTCCCAGAAGTCTTTGCATTCCAGGGAGACGACCACAGCTACAGCACCTACAAAGACATCATTCTTTACACACACACACCGAGGCTCTCAGCCGCTCTGCTCCTCAGCAGGTTCTTATTGAAGTTGTCGTCGCTGCCTTCAGACGTCCTGCTGCTGCGCGATAAAGACGACAGAAAACAGACAAGAGCGTCTGCTCGCTGGGCGCCCGGGGCGAGAGACATTAAAAAGGAGGTGAGAAAGCGTGATGGGAACAGTGGAAGAAAAGAAACCAGTTGCTTTGACATCTGTGGATTTCATGTTCTCACCGATGAGGATAAATCTGGAAAAGTTTTAGCTTTAGTTTGTTTCCTTCGGGTTTGAAGCCGCTCGACACAAATGTCTCGCTCGCCATCTCGTGTTTTTGACGTCATTTGGAGTCGGAGTCTGTGCAGAGCTGTGATATCGAGGCTCCGCCCAAACATGCCCTCAACCAATCAGGAGTCAGTCTCAGCTGTCAATCAAGACGTCTCAGTCTGTTTTTATATCATCAAATAACTGATTCAAACCAAACTGATCAGAAACACTTGAACAAACATCAGTGAGATAAGAACGAGCTGAAATGACAGAAACGTCTTCTTTTGTTTGGTTTGTGTCCCATCCGCTAACGTGGAGGATATAGTCTCTTTTCCACGTGTTAAAAACCCTTCGTATACTCGTTTCTCACTTTCTGTGTGAAGAGGAGAACGAAGCTCCGTCACACTGAAGGCCGAGCTGTTGACAGTGACTTCAACGTCTCATCATTTTTTACATCTTTCATGCGTCGAGTTAAAATAAACAGGATTTTACAAATGATCAGAAAGAGGTTTTGATGAAGTTATTCTGAATCAAACTAACTCCTTCACCTCGGACTCCATCCAACGACAGAGTGAAGAGAAAAAACAACAGGATCTAATCTGAGGAAACTGAAGAAACATCCGTCTAAACAAAATGCTGGAAACAGAGCGGAGAGACAGAAGGAAAAACAGAGCCAGATGGAGAAAGACAGGCTAAGTGGACGATAACGAGGGGACGGGACGCAAGACCTGGAGGCAGCCGCTCCGGCGTCCACGGGACGACCTGGGATTACGGCTGGGATTAAAACTATCTCTGCCAGATTTAGTGAGAATTATGGAAAAGAAAAAACATAAAGCAGCTTCCGGGTCTTAATATCAGTGTGTTGTGCTAAGTCCCTAATAGAGAGAGGAACATCCCAGTGAGATGCTGAACAGAGGGGACGGCTGCCATGACGACAGGCAGAGCGCACACATTATACATGACATCATGTTACTAAAGCTGCTTTCGGATCTGCACTAAACCCTGAACATGTTCCCGACGCGTTCTCAAGATGTTCCTGACATGTTCCTGACGTGTTCCTCACATGTTCCTCACATGTTCTGCAGGTTCTGTCTGTGAGAACAAATGTCTGAGTCAGTGTCTCTGGACATGTTCTGGATCTTCTCCTGCAGCCTCCTGGTAACATGTGTGTAACATGTCCTCGTGAGTCCATGTGAGGAGACAGCAGGACAATGTGTGGAAGCTTCCCAGAGAGCGAGTGGACGTGTTGATGAGGTTTCTAACACGTGACGGACGTGAAACTGGAAGAACACAAACATCTCAGGATGAAGAAGAGGAGCCGCACACGTAGAAGACGAAGACGTCAACTTCAGTCAATTGATTTTAGCTTCCTGAGCGACGAGCAAGGATCAAATGTTTGTTGTGATGAAAACTCCTCAGTGACGAAAGTCATTTTTACAGTGAATCCAAAAAGCTTATGAAACATTTAACAACCAGCAGCTGCATATCTCACACACACACACACACACACACACACACACACACACACAGTATTTAGGGATTATTGAAAAATCTAAACTAGATTACAAAGTAAAAATCCCATCAATAAAATCTGATTCAAACCTATCGTCTAATCTGGTCTGACCTGGCTGTTAGGACGTGTGTGTGAGTGTGAGTGTGTGTGTGTGTGTGTGTGTGTGTGTGTGTGTGTGTGTCCGTCCTCCCAACAGTGTGATGAATTAGGTCTGTGATACAACAACATAGATCACATCACATTCTACATTTATATTTGTTACTTCAATATTTCCCACCATCGTCTTTGTAAATCTTTGTTGTCGTGCGTCTTTCTGTGGTTGAGTCCACACGACCCTAGAAAGACACACTCGGTAGTTCTACTGTCTCTTTATGGTATTTTCACCTCTTTGGGGCCATTTTAAAATCTTTTGTCCTCGCTTGTGTCTCTACAGTCGTTTTGTGTCTTTGTAGTAGTGTGTCCCTTTGTGTATCTCATGGCTGTTTTGTGTGTCTGCATTGTGCTTTGTATCCGTCTTGAACACGGACTCTGGCCCATCTATGGCCCACACATCCTGAAAACCTCCTATATTCAACCTGTTTGCAGAATTCTGACGCAGCTGAGACCAAACGTTTCTCCAGCTTCACACACACCGACCCCGGTCTTTACCCAAACCAGACACACACCAGTTGGTGTGTTACACTCACACTGATCACACACTGGAGTTCCCTGCTCGGCCGTGTCTTCACGTCTCTAATTAGTCATTTAGATTTCACACCGAGCTGCTGCTCCGTCATTTCATCCCTTCTTTCTTCTCTCGTCCGTCTCTCACACTCCGTCTCTCTTCACCTCCAAAACTCCCGTCCTATAAAAAGTGCTGGCATGTATCTCTAAGGTTTTAAGAGCCAGTAACTGTCAGGACATATCACCGCACACACACTCACACAGGGAAGATCACAGGGCATCCGGTTAACTGTAATGAAAGGCTGTAAAAATGGATCCCTGCAATATAACCCATGTCTCTGCCCCTCTCTCTCTCACACACATACAGCATGTACAGTATGTTCACTTCTTAACAACACGTTGGAACACCTGGATTTGCTAAATGTGAGAAAACAAATTCACTGTTTTCTCTCACACACACACACACACACACACACACACACACACACACACACACACACACACGATGCAAAGTGGCATAAAGCTGAAAATAGAAGTGAGACCTGAAAGTGACAATTAGCTTTAAATTTGCAAATAACCTAGGTCTCCCTCGTGCGTTTAAAGGACCAGTGTCGTGTTGTCAGACCAGTTTAATGATTGAATCCTTCCCAGTGAATCAGGGTTTGAATGAACCTCTTCATCACAAAGCTCCACGACAGACTCACAGTGCTACAGAGAGGGATGTGTGCGTGTTTACCTGAAGGTGAACATGTGAGCTGGAGGTTCAGGTTCAGACTGAAGTGATTCATGTAGGACACGAGCAGCGAGCTTCTAACGGCAGAGAGACGTCACACACAAGTCCTTTAACACATCGTGACATTTAAAAGGTTTGAGTCTGTGATACACGGACCAACGACGGAGAACACGACTACAGATGCTTTAGGAAAACATCCGCCTCGGTCTTACATTCGGCGCGGATATGATCGATTATAATCGACCTTTCATTCAGCAGATATGAATCTTTTGTGTTGGCGCTGTTTGCAGATCGGTTGAACGGAACCGGACTCGAACAGTGAAGTTGTGTCCGGGTCTAATTCGCATTGAGTGTACATGATGAATGTTTTCACCCGAGCAGCAGCTGAGCCTCTTCACACACGATCAGCTGATCAGAAGCCTCGAACCGACTTCACAACGAGGCGCGTGAAGCAGCTGCTGCACAACGGAGCAGCTGCAGCATCTTCACGTGTCCACGACACAACCCCCGGGATTCGAACCTACCGCCTGCAGCTGGTGTCGAGCGGCCGCCTTCCCGAGCAGCGGCGGCGGGTCGCCCCTCTTCCAGCGCGGCTGCTCCCCGGCGGCGCGCTCCTCTCTCCTCTCCCGGCTCCTGGCGCCTCCGTCCAGGCTGCTGAAGTTCCACACGACCAGGGTCTGCAGCAGCAGCGCGGCCACAGCCGCCAGCAGGAGCCCGGAGCGGAGCCGGGCCGGCCTGCGGGAGCACGGGTTCATCTCTCTCCTCCCTCCGGACCATCTGAGGAGCAGCGAGGAGAGGGAGCCAGCAGGAGGAGGAGGGGAGGAGGACGAGGAGGAGGAGGGAGCTGGCAAAGGCTGCAAATGAGGAGAGAGTCTGCAGCAGCACAGAGGAGGAGGACGCCCCCATGTGGCCATTAGAAAGTAAACGGTTTACAAAGGGGGGGTGCAGGGCCGGAGCCACCGTCTCCACGGCCCTGGGCCCCAGGCCACAGAGTTTAAACTGGAACCATGTCTGTCCACCCCAGAGCTTCAGTCCCTGTTCCTACTGATGAGCTCCAGGAAACCCAGTGAAGTATTAGATCATTATTACTGAGTGGTTTATGGAGAAGAGACTAAATGAGTTTGTACTTCTTCTCACTCCAGATTCCAGCGTTTCCAGAGCTGATGTGTTTTCAAATGAAGATGTAGCTTCAGTTCTGAATGTAATAATAATATCACTACTAATTACACCAATACTTCCATGAATAACCATAATAATCCCTTTTGAAAGTTAATAACTGAATTCAGCTTTAAAACAAACTGAATCTAAAGGTGATGCAGCTCATAACACTGAGTGTGTGTTAGTTCTTGAACTCTGGACACAAATGTTCTGGAGTTTGTCTTTTCACAAAAGAAGAAGTCGGTTCTGTGATTGGAGCGACAGTGAAAAGAGATTTATTCAGCAGTTACATTTTCATCCACATGAAGAAAGTCTGGAGGAAACAGGAATAAAAAACGAAAGTTGTTATCGTGCAAAAGATTTCAACACAAAATGTAAAAGTTCAGAAGATGAATTAAACTGAAGCAGCAGAACATTCACATGATGTGTTTATGTGACCTGAGGAAATGATCACTTGTCCAAACGTCATGCAGAAAACACACATACATGTAATATGATCCTCCTCCGCTCCGTCTGCTCCTCCTCCGCTCCTTCACTGCTCCTCCTCCGCTCCTTCACTGCTCCTCCTCCGCTCCTTCACTGCTCCTCCTCCGCTCCGTCACTGCTCCTCCTACGCTCCGTCACTGATCCTCCTCTGCTCCGTCTGCTCCTCCTCCGCTCCTTCACTGCTCCTCCTCCGCTCCGTCTGCTCCTCCTCCACTCCTTCACTGCTCCTCCTACGCTCCTTCACTGCTCCTCCTACGCTCTGTCACTGCTCCTCCTCCACTCCGTCACTGCTCCTCCTACGCTCTGTCACTGCTCCTCCTCCGCTCCTTCACTGCTCCTCCTCCACTCCGTCACTGCTCCTCCTACGCTCTGTCACTGCTCCTCCTCCACTCCGTCACTGCTCCTCCTCCGCTCCGTCACTGCTCCTCCTACGCTCTGTCACTGCTCCTCCTCCACTCCGTCACTGCTCCTCCTACGCTCTGTCACTGCTCCTCCTCCACTCCGTCACTGCTCCTCCTACGCTCTGTCACTGCTCCTCCTCCGCTCCTTCACTGCTCCTCCTCCACTCCGTCACTGCTCCTCCTCCGCTCCTTCACTGCTCCTCCTCCGCTCCTTCACTGCTCCTCCTCCGCTCCTTCACTGCTCCTCCTCCGCTCCGTCTGCTCCTCCTCCACTCCTTCACTGCTCCTCCTACGCTCCTTCACTGCTCCTCCTACGCTCTGTCACTGCTCCTCCTCCACTCCGTCACTGCTCCTCCTACGCTCTGTCACTGCTCCTCCTCCGCTCCTTCACTGCTCCTCCTCCACTCCGTCACTGCTCCTCCTACGCTCTGTCACTGCTCCTCCTCCACTCCGTCACTGCTCCTCCTACGCTCTGTCACTGCTCCTCCTCCGCTCCTTCACTGCTCCTCCTCCACTCCTTCACTGCTCCTCCTCCACTCCGTCACTGCTCCTCCTACGCTCTGTCACTGCTCCTCCTCCGCTCCGTCCCTGCTCCTCCTCCGCTCCTTCACTGCTCCTCCTACGCTCCTTCACTGCTCCTCCTACGCTCTGTCA
Source organism: Hippoglossus hippoglossus (assembly GCF_009819705.1). Classification (NCBI taxonomy): domain Eukaryota; kingdom Metazoa; phylum Chordata; class Actinopteri; order Pleuronectiformes; family Pleuronectidae; genus Hippoglossus; species Hippoglossus hippoglossus. The sequence goes on along the minus strand of NC_047158.1, from coordinate 22,523,906 downwards.
CTGCTCCTCCTACGCTCTGTCACTGCTCCTCCTCCGCTCCTTCACTGCTCCTCCTCCGCTCCGTCCCTGCTCCTCCTCCGCTCCTTCACTGCTCCTCCTCCGCTCCTTCACTGCTCCTCCTCCACTCCGTCACTGCTCCTCCTACGCTCTGTCACTGCTCCTCCTCCGCTCCGTCCCTGCTCCTCCTCCGCTCCTTCACTGCTCCTCCTCCACTCCGTCACTGCTCCTCCTCCGCTCCGTCCCTGCTCCTCCTCCGCTCCTCCTCCGCTCTGTCCCTGCTCCTCCTCTAACACACTCTCCACCAGATTAGAGAAATGCCACTGATCTAATTGTGCGAACGTCTAAAAACAGAGACGACTTCTTTCCCTTCTCTGCCCTTTCTGTCTTTCTCCATCTCTTTTTTTGTTGCTTCAGTTGCTTTAAAGCCGACGTCTTGGATCTGGATCTTTGTCCCTCAACCTTTATCTCCCTCCTCGCTCAGCGTGAATCACGTCTAGTGTGAGTGTGAAGTTTATCCTCTGTCCAGATCTGATCCTGATTTTTCATTTATTAATAATCCACATGTGTACTTGAAGGAGAAATACTCATAAAGCTGGTGAGAAATTAAGTGCGTTATTTTTTCTAGAGAAATCAGAAATGTGAATAATTAATCATTATTTTTTAAATCTCAGTGATATGAAACCTCGTGGGCCTCTACATTGGCCTCACTCTCTGGAGTCTACGTGTAAATATCAAGCTGCAGTCCGTCGTCTGTTAGCTTAGCATAATGGAAACAAGAACCTCCTTAAGATCAGTAACATATCATATCTTATTTATTTATTCTAACCCAAAGTCTAAACGTGACGCATCATGATTTCTGGAGGTTTATGTGTTGGAGCATTTCTTGATTCTGCTCCATGATCCAGTTCGACCTCGTCTGGACAAAACAGAAACATGATCTACAGAGACTGTGACGGAGTTTCAGAGATGAAATGAACAGGACACTTGGTTTTCAACAAACAGCTTCTCAGGTTTATTTTGCAGATTTTGATAATTGTATGAAAATAGTTTTTATCCAATATATAAAATAAGCTAAAAATAAACTGGTAACATCTTGCTGTGCTCAGATGTTCAAGTCGGTTTGATGATTTGAAGGATCTGGATTCGAGCCGGATCCCAGACACAATCCTCCTCCAGACCGCTCTTCACCATCCCACAGTTGGGGGGCACCCAGGCGGTGTCATACCCCTGGTAGTGCCAGGTCTTCTGAGACGGGTGATACTGGTGATTGATGGCGATCACTTTTCCAACCCGTACCTTGACCTTAATGACGACCCTGTCATGCTCAGGGTGATCAATGGGATAGCGGCTGGCTTTCTGCAGGTCTCTACTGAGGTAGACACCAGGGCCGAGCATCCCCCCCGAGGACCGTCGGAAACCGGAGTTATGGATGGCTCTGGAGCACTCCCTGGTGGTCCCGTGGTACATGACGTAGGTTCGATCACTAACCGGCTGAGAGGGTCCGAGCCGAAAGGTCCCAGGGGGCGGATCGAAGTCGTCTTCTGCCCACTTCATGTTGGTGTCAGTCGTTCTGCAGAGATTATTGGT